>NW_022196902.1:23054791-23115411 GCF_008632895.1 Mastomys coucha
AAAAAAAAAAAAAAAAGAACTCCCTGAGACAGGCAATCACAGGGAACAGCTTAGCACCCTGGACTCTACTTGACTTGGGTTATACTTACACAACTCTTCTAATAATGTAATTGGCATCCTCACTCCTTTATTTGCACAAACACACACACACATGCACACACGCAAGCTCTGAACAATGCACCTATGTGGTGTCTTGAATGAAAATGTTCCCCATGGGCTCACATATTTGAATACTTGATCTGCACTTAATGGAACTGTTTGGGAAGGATTGGGAGATGTAGCCTTGTTGGAGGTGTGTCACTGAGGGTAGGCTTTGAGGCTTTTCAAAGCCCTGACTGTTTCCAAATTATAGTATTCTCTTCTTCACCTTTGATTTAGATATAAGCTCTCAGCTACTGCTCCAGCTGTTTCCCAACAAGATGAGAATTGGCGCTAACCTTTTCTAACTGTGAGCTATGATAAACAAAATCTTTTATAAGTTGTCCTGATCATGTTATCTACACAGTAATAGGATAGAAAATCACATAAACAAACACATACATTTACATACACAAACACACACATACAAGCTCAGAACAATACACCTATCACCCACAGACCCCTGTTTGCATTGACTTATATCTATCTCTGAATCATAGAGATTTCTCCTCCCCTAAATCACATTTACACAGTGCCTGTTACAGCATATTTGTAGTGTATTCAATAGGCAGAACAAAGGCCCACACTGGTTTTGTATACATATACACTACAGCAAACTGTATTCTTCAATTGAACTTTTGGGATGCTTCGCGATTTAAGATCCTATGCCGCAGGATATGCCAGAAATATGATTAAAAACAGAGGCATTATGAGAAGACACACTCACAGTAGGAAAAATGAATATATGATGTAATGTTTCAATCTAAATAGAGAGCCATCAGTCCTCCATCCCTTTGCAGCAAGCATCTCCTTCTTTTATACCTCATAAAAAGAGAATTCAAGCTATAACCTGGGACCCTTGAGTACTCAGTTGTGTGGCCTGCTGCCAATCTTGACGTGGTATCTTTCTTAGCTCTACTATGGCTTCCTTCCAAACAACATTATCTTGCTGCCTTTGGACATCTGTGTAAACCGTTGCAAAGAATCTGAAAATGGTTGGGGGGCTGGAGACATGACTCAGTAGTTTAAGAGCATGTACAGCTCCTGCAGAAGCCCAGAATGTGGCTCTACCAGCCTTGTTGGTGACTCACAAACACTGGGTATCCACCACCGTCTCCTGCTGGTGTCTATGAACAACCACATGTGTCTAAGTAATACACACACACACACACACACACACACATAATTAAAAATAAAATATATTTAAAGGACCTGTAAATGCCCAACTTAGACCTTCAACCATTATTAATACCATTACCTCTTTAATAGCACACAACCTCACCATAACTTGAAGCTGGTGACATTTACCATGGATTTTTTTTTTCTTTTTCTTCTTTGTTTATGAATTTGATATGTTTCACCTTTGTTTGATTTTTATTTTGTGGAATATTGTATTTTTTGACCAATACATCAAATAATATGTTTTGACACCCAAATTTCACACTTAATTACCATTTTTAAAAATCCCTTGTAGCAACAAATAATATATAATTTGGCTTAAAAAAGATGTCTCTGAACACTACAATTTAATGAACTCAGTTTAAATGGCATGTGAGAACATGAAGAACTGCAGAATAATGTCCCAGCTGAGAAAGAATGAGACATAAATAACACCCAAAGGATTTCAACCACAACATTCTTGGACCAAATGCTTCTCGATTTTGTTTAGCTCAATTTCTAACTAAATTATCTCTGAGGATGAGGGCCCAGAACACTTCACAGAGCAGTCAGTAAGGAAGGATCCAGTGACTATCATAGCCTCCTTTTTGCTTGCACACTGTTGATACAGCTAAAAGTTCAACTCCTCAACTTAACTCCCATGCCTCCTAATGAGGGAAGCATAACACTATCCAGGCATCTCCCAGCACAGTGATCTGAACGCCAGTGCTACACACACAGTGATTTATGTCAGCTTGGTTAAAAATCACTCACATGCTGCAAACCCCTGTGGAAAGGTGTGTACTGGCCCCAGGTCAGGGCTCACGTCTTCTACCTCCTTGATTTCTTCTCCCTGTGCAAGATCTATGGGTGGGGGGACATATTGTATTTGTCAATCATTCCTCATGGGAACACAGAGAAGAATGCTAGCCGCCTTGGAATAATTTACATTTAATTTAGTTAAAGGGGCACAAATGATGGAGCTGCTTGTACCATCAGTAAGAAGCCTTGCTTGGAAGATTTTTCATACAAGATAGGAGCACACATGGCAAACACTTTCTATCTTCTGATGCTAGAAAAAATAGCACAGAGTAAGAGATTTTTTTTTTTTTTTTTGACGATACCATTCTAAATTCTTGGAGGGAAAAAGTCAGGACAGATGGCCTGGGGCCAGTCAGGAAACCCTTAATCACCCAGAAAAAAACAAGAAACAGGAGAGGTCATTATTCTTAGTGGGCCAGACTGTAAAACAATGTTTGTAAGTCTTCAGATTTATAGCAAAGCACCTTTAAATATCTCAAGCAATTATAAAAACAAAGGCTGCTCCAAAGGTATTATGTAAAACTCTCTTGCATCTTTTCTATAAACAAGAGAAAGTGCCCAACTGTCTTCAAGCTTCATCCAAGAACATTTTCGTTGTGTATATCACTGAATCACTTTATCATGTGATAGGCTTAACACAATTAATTTTAAACATGATAATAAGTTGATGGATGGAGAGACTAAAGAAACAGTAGGTAGTTGATAGATACATAGATAAATAGATGATAGATAGATATAAACAGATGATTTATAGATAGATAGATAGATAGATAGATATAGATGATAGATAGATAGATAGATAGATAGATAGATAGATAGATAGATAGACAGATAGACAGACAGACAGATATCCACTTTTGATCATATAATTTGTTGTATTATCTTCCTACTGAGGGTGTACAAACTCTTTGAGAGACTAAGTAAAATATCTTCAGGTGGATGGGCCATATTGGACCTGGTGTGATCTTTTGAAATGCAAAGTAGCCCTAGAAACTAAATGAAGTTAATATTTACAAAGCTTTGAAATGGTCTCATTGTGCTTAGACTTTCATTATATCATGCAGACATTAAATCAATTGTACTCAAAATTGTTAATCAAAGACTTTATTGTTTACCTTTTTATAAATGAATCAACTTTTACATTTTTATTCTGTATGTGTCTGTGTGTGTGTGCGTAGTGCTTGTGCACTACATGGCAAGAGCAATGGTCAGAAGACAATGTGCAGGAATTGGTTTTCACCTTCCAATATATGGGTCCTGAAAATTGAACTCAGGTCATCAGGCTTGGTCCAAGGCAGCAGCACATTTACCTGCTTAGCCATCCTGCCAGCTCCAGAGTTAATTGACTTTTAATTAACTCTGATTAGGTTAATGACTTTCCTAAGGTCAAACAGTAACCAATGTCATAAGTGGAATTCATGTTTAAGATTAAAACCATGGGTCTGCCCGTGGAGCTGATCCTGTGCCACAGTGCTCCATAAACAAACACAGCTGGGGGAGAGAGCTGGTCTCCCAGGAGTGTGGATACACCTGTGAGCACAGGTAAGACCATCACTTCTGCTCAGAGGGACATGTCCAGAGCCCTCAGGACACAGGAACCAAGGAGCAGCCTGGAACAGGATCCTTCTGGTTTCTGTCTGTTCCCAGAGCTGATCCTGTGCCACAAGTCTCCACACCCAAATTCCTCCCAAAGAGAACTGGTCTCCCAGGAGTACTGACACATAGGCTTGCAGGACGGACAAGCCACAGTCAGGACAACAAGACCAGCTAACATCAGATATAACCAGATGGTGAGAGGCAAGGGCAAGAACATAAGCAACAGAAATAAAGGCTACTTGGCATCATCAGAACCCAGTTCTCCTACCACAGCAAGCTCTGGATACCCCAACACACCAGAAAAGTAAGACTCTGATTTAAAAATCACATCTCATGATGATTATAGAGGACATTAAGAAGGACATAAATAACTCCCTTAAAGAAATACAGGAGAACACACATAAACAGGTAGAAGTCCTTAAAGACAAAACACAAAAAAAAATCCCTTAAAGATTACAAAAACTCAAAGGGCCAGTAAACATCTTCAACACAATCATAGAAGAAAACTTCTCTAACCTAAAGAAAGAGATGCCCATGAACATACAAGTGGCCTACAAAACTCCAAATAGATTGGACCAGAAAAGAATTTCTTTCTGTCACCTAATAGTTAAAACACCAAATTCACTAAACAAAGAAAGAATATTAAAATCAGTAAGATCAAGTAACATATAAAGGCACACCTATCAGTATTACACCAGACTTCTCAACAGAGGCTATGAAAACTAGAAGATCCTGGGCAGATGTCATACAGAAACTAAGAGCACACAAATGCCAGTCCAGGCTACTATATCAAGCAAAACTCTCAATTACCATAGATTGAGAAACCAAGATATTCCATGACAAAAACAAATGTGTATAATATCTTTCCATAAATCCAACACCACAAAGGAAAATAGATGGAAAACTCCAACATAAGGAGGGAAACTACACTTTAGAAAAAGCAAGAAACTCATCTTCTTTCAACAAACCCAAAAGAAGATAGCCCCCAAAACATAAAAATAATATCAAAAATAACAGGAAGCAACAATTACTATTTCTTAATAACTCTTAACATCAATGAACTTGATTCCCCAATAAAAAGACATAGACTAACAGACTGAATATATAAATGGGACCCAGCATTTTCCTGCATACAGGAAACACATCTCAGTGAAAAAGACAGAGAGTGCCTCAGAGTAAAAAGCTGTAAAACAATTTTCCAAGAAAATGGTCCTAAGAAACAAGCTGAGTAGCCATTCTAATATTGAATAAAATCAACTTTCAACCAAATATTATCCAAAAGTATAAGGAAGGACACTTCATACTCATTAAAGGAAAAATTACCAGGAAGAACTGTAAATTCTGAACATCTATACTACAAATGCAAGGGTGCCCACACTCATAAAAGAAACTTTACTAAAGCTAAAAGCACACATTGCACCTCATACAATAGTAGTGGGAGAATTAAACACCCCACTGTCATCAATGAACAGATCAGGGAAATAGAAACTAAACAGAGACATAGCGAAACTAACAGAAGTTATGGACCAAAAGGATTTAACAGATATCTATAGAATGTTTCATCCTAAAACAAAAGATTACACCTTCTTCTAAGCACCTCATGCATGGTACCCTCTCCAAAACTGACCTTATAATCTGTCACAAAACAGGCCTCAACAGATAAAAGAAGAGTGAAATAATCCAACGAATACTATCAGATAACCATGGACTAAGGTTGTCCTTCAATAGCAATAAAAACAACAGAAAACTCACATACATTATGAAATCTAAATAGTACCCTACTCAATGATAACTTGGTCAAGAAAGAAAGAAAGAAAGAAAGAAAGAAAGAAAGAAAGAAAGAAAGAAAGAAAGGAAGGAAGGAAGGAAGGAAGGAAGGAAGTTAAAGACCTTAGCATTCAATGAAAATGAAAGCACAATATATCTAACTTATGGGACACAATGAAAGCAGTGCTAAGAGGAAAACTCAGCTCTGAGTGCCTCCAAAAAGGAACTGGAGAGAGCATACAATATCAGCTTAACAGCGTACCTTAAAGAACAAAAATAAGCAAATACACCCAAGAGGAATAGATGGGGCAGGAAATAATATCAGGGCTGAAATCAACCAAGTAGAAAAAAACAAGAACTATACAAAGAATCAACAAAACCAGGACCTAGTTCTTTGAGAAAATCAACAAGATAGCCACACTAACCCAAGGGCACAGAGACAGTATCCAAATTAACAAAATCAGAAATGAAAAGAGACATAACAACAGACACTGAGGAAATTCAAAAAGCATCAGATCCTACTACAAAAGCCTATATTCAACAAAACTGGAAAATCTAGATGAAGTGGACAATTTTCTAGACAGATACCAAATACCAACATTAAATCAGGAACAGATAAACCATCTAAACAGTCCCATAATGCCTAAAGTAAACAAGTAGTCATTAAAAGTCCCCCAACCAAAAAATGCCCAGGACAAGATTAGTTTAGTGCAGAATTCTATCAGACTTTCAAAGAAGACCTAATCCCAATACTATTCAAACTATTCCACAAAATAAAAACCGAAGGTATACTACCCAATTCATTCTATGAAACCACAGTTACACTGTGTATTCTCCCTCAGAGATGGAATAGTTTCTGTCTAATAAGGAACTTGTCACAATTTCCTTTCATAGAGGACTTTCTAAGAGATTTTTTTCTACTTCTGTCATGTTTAATGTTCCAAATATATTTTAAAAACTGAAATAAAAAAGACTAAAACCATGATATAACCAAATATGCAAAAATATATTGCATAATAAAAACAACAAGAATGTTTACTTATAGTTATCTATAGCTCATTCTGAATTTACTTATGATGAGGAAATTTTCAGTGCTTGATTGATTGTCTATGCTTCTAGGAAGCTAAGTCAGAGTACAAGGAAGCCACCTATATATAAATAAAGGTACACAACAACTCCTTCTAGAAATAGATTCAGACAAGACAACATTCACCTCAGTGGATACAGTTGATTATTATGCCAGTTAAATTTAAAATGTGTAATAAATATCAACATATAGTTTAAATTAATATAAAGCATGAGAGTCAGAGAACTGGTGTTTCATTTGTGCTACAACTTAGGACAGAGATGCAGAAAATATTAATATATTTTGCAAGAAGGAAAATCTACAAAGTGATCAACTTCACAATAAAGAATTGATCTCTGGGTTAGGTACAGTAGCTCACACCTGTAACCTCAGAAGTCAGGCTGGCTTGGACTACAGAGCAACACCTATTATAGTGTAATCTTAAAAATAAAGGAGTTGGTTTCTAAAGACAGCTAACATAAAAACTGAATTACAAGGCTTTGTGTAAACACAAAAATACAGAATTTATGGAATGTCCAAATTCATAATGCCTTAAAATGTTTGAAATTAGAAAGAAAACACATTATTTTACTGTTGAACTCTACACCTTAAAACGTGAGGTTCACAAGGCTAGTTTGGAGCACTTTGATGTTGGATGAGACCGTGATTGTTGGTCACATTCTGCGTGGCCTAAATACTCATCCTGCTTTTGGAACTTCTTGAGGCTATTCAGGATTATGGTAGCATGTAACCATGAATGAATGACATACAATATGAGCCATATGATGACCCACCCCAGTCAACTAAGTAGGTCATTTAACTTACCTGACCGTAGTTCCTTCATTTATAAAGCAAAGGCATTCAACTAAATCATTTGAAGGCTGCTTCAAAGGCAAAGTTTAGACTATAAATCATAACTTGCTGATAAAAATTTTAGAAAACTCAGAATTTTGACTTCTGTAGGCTCAACTCACTCAAAATAAATGAGATTAAAGGTTTATGGAAAGAAGGATAAGAGAGTACATTATAAAATAAATCTAAAAACTTTCAAATATGTATTCCACTTCACCTCATTATTTGTGATTATTCACTACTGATTGACTTTTTGTCTTAGATGTTTTACTTTTAATTAACATTTTCCCCTTTTATTGAAAAGAGATTCCTTTCAAGGGCTAAAGAAATGGTTGCTCTTTCAAATGGTTCAATTCCCAGTACCACGTGGCAGCTTACAACTGTCTGTAACTCCTATTTCAGGGCATCTAACACCCTCACACTGAAATACACACAGGCAAAACACCAACAAAAGCTAAAATAAAACTAAAAGAAAGATAGATAGATAAATAGATAGATGATAGATAGATAGATAGATAGATATAGATAGATAGATTGATTGATTGATAGTTATATTCTCATACAATATATCTTGATTACAATTTCCCTTCCTTCTACTTCTCCCAGTTCCTCTCCATTTACCCTCTCATCCAGATCCACCCCTTCTGCCTAACATTAGAAAAGAATAAGCTTCTAAGAAGTAACAACTAAATATAAGAAAATAAAATATAATCAGATAAAACAAAAAGCATCACATCAAAGTTGGAAATAGCAAGCCAACAGAAAAAAAAATGAGTCCAAGAGAAGGTACACAAATCAATGACCAACCTATCCACAAATTCAGGAGTCCAATGAAAATACTAAGCTGAAAACTCTAATACATACATAAAGGACCTTGTGCAGACCCATGTAGGTCCTATGCTTGCTTCTTCCATCTTTATGAGAATACATGAACTTTGCTCAGTCCTGGTGTCCTCCAACCTCAGAGGCTCTTACACTCCACTCATTCTGCCTCCTCTTCTAAGTTCTCTCTCTCTCCCCCACTCTCTCCCTCTCCCTCCCTCCATTCCTCTCCCTTTCCCTCCCTTCCTCCAACCCTTCCTCCCTCCCCCCAACCCTTTCTCCCTTCCCCCATTATGTGCTCATTTCTGTATCATTGCTTTTATTTTTATCACCCTCCAGAATTTAAATGTAAGACCCAATTGCTCATATACTTGAGTCATAGTACATGGAAAGATCAGTTTGTTTCATCACTACTGCCTAATTTTCATAGTATTGGAAGATGTTATCCATGGTTCCAGGGAAGAAAAATAAATAAATAATTTCATGCAGTTGTGAGTCCTTCAAACTATAATGAATGCTAGCCATGGAAGATATATTAAATCCCTTTACAATGGCAGAAATGCTTCAGGAGCAACCAATATCATTCTGATGAGACTTAAAGCCCATGACCCAGGGGGAAATCTTTGCCTTGTATTTGTTCCCTGGGCCTCCTAGGAGAGAATCTAATACTATTATTCTGGTAATGAGCCAACCCTGAAGTTCTTATCTTTATACTCATAGATTAGTGTCTCTCTCAACCTTGACCAGAGAAGCTTCCTTTTATAGTAGGTGGCGATTAAATTCAGAGTCCCTCAACTTGTTAACCTATAGAGATTAAGATACTGTGGAATTCCCATCTATAAAAAGTACCTCTATTTCATGCTATTCCCTGAAAGACTCAGGGATCATTGTAGGATGGGGCAGAGAGATTATAAGAGCCAGATACTGCACACCTCTGCTGAAATAGTATTTGCCAGACATGACAGGGCCATTGCATACATAAACTCCCAGTGTCTGTGAGTACTTACAAGGCCTGCACAGGATCAATCTAGACAAAATCCCAGCATGGATTGGGACAGATCTCATTAAGCCTCAATCCTAACTGGAAGAAATATTGGAATTGGTGAGTTCTGGGAGAAGAACAGTCAGGTTATTATGGTTAGAGATCCTGAGAGATTACCCAGGCACTAGCAGCAGTACTACTCCTATACACAGATAGGCAGCACTAAGTGGACTCAATGGTTTTTTAAAAGAAAAGGTAGCATATGAAGACAAGAAGAAACAGTGACAGTAAGGACAGAGGAGGAATTGGAGGGTAGGGAATAGGGGTGTGTTTACTTAGCATGCACTATATGTGTATGTGAAGTTCTCAAACTATAAGAAGGAGGAAACAGGTGAAAACAAACTTCAAAACAATGATAGCTATATAAATAAAGTATTCATACAATTAAAAAAACAATTGCATAGCTTATAGATGGCAGAAGAAACAGCTATGGCTGTAAAGAGTTCCACCTGAAGATTGCACAGAAGGTATTTTAAAAGAAATAATAAAACATGGAGTAGGGCTAGAGAGATGGCTCAGAGGTTAAGATCACTGACTACTCTTCCAGAGTTCCTGAGTTCAAATCCCAGCAACCACATGGTGGCTCACTCCCATCCTTAAAGAGATCTGATGCCCTCTTCTGGTGTGTCTGGAGACAACTACAATGTACTCATATAAGTAAAATTAATAAATTTTTTAAATAAATAAATAACTAAAATATGGAATAGAAACTAAAATATGCAAAAATAACTTACAACACATTTCTATAAATCATTAAATCAAAGTGGGCTAAACTCACACTGAAAATAGCTCATTTTCTCCCACAAGGTAAAACTTTATTAAATGTTATTGATGCCAAATGTTTTTTTAAGGGTGAATTATAAGGAGTAATATGGATGGTCATAGATGTAAAATCCTTTAATTGCATGAAGAAAGTTGAGCATAGTGACCAGAATTTTAAGATGGTTCTCAAGATTTTCAGCTTCCTGACAGAGATGCCCCATGTAGCATCCCCAGACTAATACACTGTATTTCACTCTCATGATGGAATTCATATTGAATGGAGAAAATATTCTTGCTGAGTCTAATCTAATCATATATGCTCTTGAGGGGCTGAACTTTTCCTCCAATATGGGAGAAAATGAGCCAAAGAACTGAAGTACTATGCAGATTCCCTGTCTTATGATAAGCATGGAGAAGGCCATGTTCCAAGTCATGTAGTCAGCCTCTAAGATAGCATGTAGTCCCATGCTTACAAAGAAACAAGGATCTCAGGTTTACAGATGGAGGGAATCATACCAACAAAAATAATTTAGGAAGCATGATTTTCTTTGGAGCTTCCAAAGACTCTGTGCAGTATATTCCTTGACTGTGGCCTCATGAACCCAGCCACAATGTACTAGATTTCTGCATTTACAATTATGAACTAATAAACAGATCTTTAAGCTGCCAACTCTGTGTAATTGTTACAGAACAATACAAAACTAATAGACAGCAGGAGCTATTTAAAAATCAAAGTTTGAACTAAAAGCATAAGTTGTTTATCAAGGCAAACACAGAAATGATGCAACATAGAAATCACAAAGTGATCTGGCTCTGTGTCCCTCATGAAAAAGTTACAGTAAACACAAAGATAGTTAGATACAAATACATACTAAAATAAGCATTTATCAGTATCACTCTAATACCCCAAAAGTGAAAAGACACAATAAAACAACAACAACAAAGAAAAAGAAAAAGGAAAAAGGAATTCTAGAGACCAATATCCCTGATGAACAGAGATTTTCAAATTCTCAATAAAATACTTACAAACTTAAAACAGAAATTATCAAAAAGATTGTGTAGTATAACTAACTTGGTTTCTCCTTGAGATGCAAGGATAGTTTAATATGCATGAGTCAATAAACATAATAAACCACATAAATTGACTTAAAGTAAAAAAATCACATGATCATCTCAATAGATCCAGAAAAGGTCTTTGACAAAATGTCATGTTCCCTCATGAGGAAAGTCCTGAACAAAGTAGGACTGGAGGGAACATACCTCAACCTAATAAAATTATTATGTTACATGCTACGTTGAGAGATGCTGGATGAGATCAGCAACAAGTCAGAAACATCCAGTACTGTTGTTTTTCAATATTGTGCTCAAGCACTAGCTGGAGCAATCAGGCAAGAGAATGAAATCAAAGGGCCACAGACAGGAAGAAAAATTCAAACCACCCCATTTGTGTGAGATCTCAAATACTTAACCAGAAAAAAAATCTACAAATGACAAACAAACTAAGCAATATGTCAGGATACAAAAGCAGTCTGCACAAACCAATAGCTTTTCTGGATTCTAATAACAAACACACATAGAAAGAGTTCATGGAAGTCACTTTCCTATCCACAGTAGCATCAAATAATAACACATCCAGGAATGTGCTGTATAATTTTATGTCCACTGAAAGGAAGAAATTTCAATTAAGAAAATGCTTCCAGAATGAGGAGTTGTAGGCAAGCCTGTAGAATATTTTTAAATTAGTCATTGTGGAGGACCCAGCCGATTGTGGTAGTGCTATCTCTGGGCTGGTGGTCCTGTGTTCTGTAAGAAAAGAGGCTGAGCAAGCCATGAAGAGCAAGCCAGTGAGCAGCACCCATCCCTGGCTTCTGCATTAGCTCTATCTTCCATGTTCCTGCCCTGCTTGAATTCCTATCCTGATTTCCTTCAATAATAAACAGTGATGTGTATGTATAAGCTAAATAATCCTTTTCCTCTCAAACTTTCTTTTGCTCCTGGTGTTTTATCACAGCAGTAGTAACCATAAATAGGATAAGGAATAACTCTAACAATGGAGATGATGGACCTTTAACAATGAAACATTTATACATATGAAGAAAGACATTAGAAAATGACACTCAATGGTCATGAATTGCTAAAATTAATATTGTTTAAAAGAATGATCATTTTACCAAAAGCCATTTACAGGTTCACTGTAATCCCAATTTAAAATCCCATCTTATTCTTCACAGATATAGAAAACAACCTAACCTAAAATTGATATGTCACCACAAAAGACTGTAAACAGCAAAAAAAATTCTGGGAAAAGAAAACAATGTTGGAGGGATTACCACTCTAGAGCTCAAAATATATTACAGAGCCTTAATAATAAAAATAACATGATACTAGCATAAAAACAGGTATGTAGACCAGTGGATCTCAACATGAATTCACACAATTTTAATAATTTAATATTCAATAAAGATGCAAAAAATATAAACTAGAGGGGCAGAAAGTATTTCTAACAAATGGTGCTGAGAAAAGTGAACATCCCTTTCACAAACAGCTAAGTTCAAAAGGACCAAAGATCCAAATGGGAAACACTGAAGCTGCTAGAAGAAAACACAGGCAATGCCCTACATGATACAGGTGTAGGAAAGGCCTTTATGAACCAGACAATTTGCCCTCTTGAAACAAATTAATTAGTGAAAATAATTGTCAAGTGGAATTTCATGAAAGCAAAAATAAATAATCCACTACCACCAACAACAACAACAAAAACAAAAACTTCTGCACAGTTAAAGAAATAGCCATATGAAGAGGGATTCCCATAAAACAAGAGAATCTTTGTCACTACACATCTGACATAGGATTAATATCCAGAATATATGAAGAATTAAAATTAAAATATGAAGAGTTAAAATTAAAAACCTAATGCAATCAAAAGTCAGCCTACAATCTCAACAATGAGCTCTCAAAAAATGAAACAGAAAAAAATGGCAAAGAACTTTCTCAAAAAACTATTGATTGTCCCAATCAATTAGGGAAGTGCAGATCAACTTTGAAATTTTATCTTATGCAGTAAGGATGGCAAAGATCAACAAAACAACCAAAACAAATGATGGCCAGGATATAGGAAAAAGTGAGCTCTCATTAACTGTTGGTGGGAACTTGTCCAGCCACTCTGGAAATCAGTATAGAGAATCCCCCCAAATCTGAAAATAGATATAACCTATGGCCCAGCTATAACACTTTGTGTTATATGCTTAAACGATTGGCATCCTATTCCACAGATACATGCTCAGCCCTTGTTCATTGTTGTTCTGCTCTCAATAGTTAGGAAAACACACTGAAGGTTCTTCAACTAAAATATACAGAATGAAAATAAGCTACAATGAAATATTATGCAGCTATAAAGAAAAATGAAATTATAAAATTTTCAAATAAATGGACAAATGAGGAAAGATCATGTTAAATGAAGTAGCACAGGCCCAGAGAGGAAAACATCACATGTTCTTTACTATCTGAGACTCCTAGCTCCAAATCTTCAGATGCAAGTACATAACCTGGTGTAACTGAAGAAGGCAGGAAGGTAAAAGGGATAGCCGTGTAGATGTGAGAGCAATAGAGAGGAGAAAGTACAGGTGATCTGAAGGTAAGAATGAGAATCACTGGTAGGAGGTTCTCTACACAGTAATTCAGAGGGATGTAAATACAGAATGAAAAGGAAGGGAGTTAAAATACTAGTAAGGATGCCTGAGAAATCACAGTATTAACTATCTTCCTAAAAGTAGCTATAATGTGTATTTTAGTGTCTTACATTTAAACAAAATTTCCCTTCTGGTGAGAGTGTTCTCTCAAGAGCCATAGACAATCTAATAAAAGCCTCAATCAGGACCATGCATAGACATTCTCTTAGCCCACTTTTGAGTTGTTGGTGAAGATCTTTTAATAGATGCCCCAAATAGGAATATTTTAGTAGTAATAGTCTATAGTAGCAATATAGGCTACTGCTACTACCCTTGGTTGGTCCTAAAAGTAAAAGGCAAGTACTGTGGCTGAAGACATATTGCCCTTCAGACACGGGGCTCAGAGTCCCCATAGATTTGACCTCAAGGCCCTATCTCTGAGAACTAGAAGGTACCATTCAAGCTTGCAAAGGCGGAAGCAACCAAGAGTCCTACATAGCTATAATACCTATGAGCCACACATTGAATAGCATAGCACAGTATTCCCAAGGATACAGTCGTGTCACACGTTTATAAATGATAGTCTTTAATTAACTTGAATTAAGGCCCACTATATAATGGGAAATTTTGCTTGGTACTGGAAAATTAGTGAACAACCCAGAGGTAATGAAGTCATGAATCTTGGAAAATAAGCTACAATGCCACTTTACAAAACTAGTATAATCCCAAACTACCTTGTAAATATTTTCCTTATACCCAACAATAAGTATAGACCTCACCCTCATCAAGGAAACCTCTCTTTGCACCAAATGAAGACCATTATAGAAAACCATACCAACTTACAATGTAGAGCAAAGTCTCATCCTATGTATCTTCAACACAGCTTGTGTACCTAAGGCTGAAGGATCATAGAGGACAAGGGGGCAGAGGAACTGGAAATTTGGTGTAAGACTATATTGTAGTTAATACATTAAGGACTGTGTGTGGGGGGGGGTGTATGGCTGTGGAGAGCCGTTTTCAGCTGCACCCCGAGAGCGAGTAAACAAGTCCCCATTTGGCTAAGCTTGCTGCCATTGGTTGCTTCCACATCTGGTGACCTATCAGCTTTTGCCACGTGGCCCATTGGGATTGGCTAAGCTTGGGAGTACTCAACAGACAAGGGTGGGCTGGAAGGCGGGGCTTAGATGGCAGGAAGGCGGGGCTTAAATAACGGCTCGAGAGAGGCAAGAGCGGGAGAAGCCAGAAGGCAGGAGAAGCAGGTAGGAGGAGCAGGATGGAGAAGCAGGAGGGAGAAGACTGTTACAAAGTTACTGAATAAACTGCTAAAAGGAAGAGCTCGGGTTGCGTCTTTCTTGCTGGTCGAGGCGGGGCACTTGGTGGCCCGTACGGGGAAGGAAAAACTTCTTGAGACGCAGAACCTTTTGCAGTCATGGCAGCCAGCTTGGTAAGTTCCCAGGTAAGTGGGACAATAAGGACCTCGGAAGTAGAGGCAATAAAGACCTTGGAAGTTGAGGCAATAAAGACCTCGGAAGTAGAGGCTATAAGGACCTCGGAAGTAGAGGCTATAAGGAATAGTGAACTGAAAGTAAAAGAAAAGTAAAAAAAAAAAAAAGGGTAACAAAAGTAACTATGGGCGCTTCAGAATCACACCCAATCTTTCTGGCTCTCCAAGAGCTGTTATTGTCAAAAAATTTAGAAATCAAGAAAACTACACTGGAGAGGTTCCTTAGTGAATGTAACACTGCTGCTCCTTGGTTCACGGTGTCTAGGAACCTCACCCTTTCATGCTGGGATAAGTTAGGGAAGGATCTAGATTTCTCCTGGGACCAGGATATTTTGAAAGCAAGGGTAAGACCTGTGTGGAAGCTCGTTAGGAGCTGTTTGGAAGATCAGCGCTATTGTAAGGCCGTGGAAGAGGGGAAAGCCGCATTCTCCTTTCAGGTTTTCCCCTCAACAGCTGCCTTCAGCAAGCAGCCCTGTGCGGGGGTGGGGGAATTCAGCTTGGGAGATACTAGCCACCTGTTTCTGGTTAATGTTAACCCTGGCAGCAACTTGGTATCCCTGGGAAGCCCAAGACCTTAGGGAACTAAAGAAAGCAGTGGCAGAGGATGGCCCTCATTCACCCTGGGTAGAGACCATCCTTGAGGGCTTTGCCCACCAGGCTCTCACCCTCAGAGATTGGAAGCAAATGGTCAAGGCTGTGTTCCCCTCACCCATGTTCCTTAAATGGATGGTCTTTTACCAGGAGGAGTGTGGAGTGCAGGGGGAACAGAACCAGCATTGTATCTTTAAGGGAAGAAATGTTTCAATTCGACTGTTTAGAACAAATCCTCAGTCTATAGTTACTCCCCTCAGGGTGGTTAATTTTACCTGGCTACAGAGAAACAATGAGCATATAGCCCTGGCCTTTGAAGAATTCTTAGGTGAGATTAACTGTCATTTTGGTCCCCATAGATGGATGAGCTCATTTTCTAGGTTAGAGTGGACGCCTCCCAGACTCTTTTTATCTAAACCTGATCCTAATTCTCCCACGGTCTTTACTGATGGTGGGCAACTGGGATCCTCAGTGGTCATCTATCCCTCTTTGGGGAAAAACGATGAACCTGGACCTGTTAGTTCTAAGGTGTATGAGACAGAGGGGTCAACCCAACTTAAAGAGTTCTTTGCTGTGGTGATGGCATTGGATTCCATCCCTAATGTGGTTAACTTATTGCCCAGTTTGCCTAAAGCCCATATTAGGCTAGATTCTAATCCAATATCCCCTTTGATGATTGAAGCATGTACCCTCCTTAGACAAAGACAAAACCCATTTATATTCAATATCTCAGAGGTCGCCAAAATCTCTCAGGATTTTTGTCAAAGGGAAACAGCCTGGCTGACCGGGCCGCATCTGGACTCCAATGTCACACTGTCTCGGAGGCCACCCACGTTCACCTCTTGACCCATACTACCTGGAGGGGCCTCCGTTATAGGTTCCCCCTTATACCAGTCAAAGATCTTAAAACGATTGTCCACACATACAAGTCTTGCCAACTTTTTCTCCAGGTGCCTCCCCTCCAGACTTTGGGGAGCAAACCCCGTGGACTTCGATCCAACCATTTATGGCAGATATATGTTACTCATCATTCTTCTTTTAGAAAGCTTAAATATGTTTTTGTATCTGTTGATACCTTTTCCCATGGCTGCTGGGCTAAATGGGTCAGGTGGAGAGACCCACTGACCGGAGCTTGGAGAGGGCCAGACCCGCTCTTGACAGCTAGAAGAGGGTTTGGCTGTATTTTCCCCCAAAATGAGAAAAGACCAATCTGGATACCAGCTAAAGACATAAAATACTTGCCCCAACAAGGGGATGACGATATTAATCACTCCAGGGACATTTCCAGCCCTGAGAGCCCTCCTTCTGCTTCCTTCACAGAGTCATCAAGAAAAAAGAATGAAGATTCCCCCTGTCATCGACAATGAAGATCCTGCAAAAGATTGATGGAGGGATTCAACGATCCAAGAAGACTTAGAGAAGAGGAGGAGAGAGTTTCAAGAATATTTTCCCATATTCTGTTCATCAGGTTAAAGTTTTGTGTGATATTCTGTTGGTGTTTCCAAGACCAAGGCCAATACGACATAATGCTCGAGGGTTTCCTCGCTTTTTTACTACCAATAGAAGTTTAGATGTTCCATCTTTGCCTTTAGGTTGGTTGGTCTCCTATTGCTGGTCTGCCTTGTGGGCCTGTGGTATATATGCAGGATCAGGTTCACTCAGAGGAGGAATGTAGCCATGATTGTGCAAGCATTTATGTACATTGAGGGAGGACAGTCTCCCCAGGCATGGCTGGCAGTCATGCAAAAAATGATCGTCACATTCAGGCTGCAAGGTGAAGCACTGCACTCTGGGTCAGCTTCTAGCAGCCCCGAGAAGAGCACGTCTGATTGCATGAGGGTTGATACCCCAGACCCCGCCTCTGAGAAAAAGGTATCAGACAGGTCTGGTACTCTTTGGGTGGATGACACCTAAGTGAGGATCCCTGTTTCCAGCATCAGAGATCAGACCTCTACTCTTGCCCGTTTCGTTTAAAAACTAAAAGGGGGAACTGTGGAGAGCCATTTTCAGCTGTGTCCCGAGAGCGAGTAAACAAGCCTTCTTTTGGCTAAGCTTGCTGCCATTGGTTGCTTCTACATCTGGTGACCTATCATATCAGCTTTTGCCATGTGGCCCATTGGGATTGGCTAAACTTGGGAGTACTCAATGGCCGAGGGTGGGCTGGAAGGCGGGGCTTAAGTAACGGCTCCCTGGAGGACTAGGAGGTGGGGCTTACATAACGGCTCCCCAGAGGCAGGAAGGTGGGGTTTAAGTAATGGCTCAAGAGAGGCAAGAGTGGGAGAAGCCAGAAGGCAGGAGAAGCAGGCAGGAGGAGCAGGAGAGAGAAGCAGGAGGGAGAAGCATGAGGGAGAAGGCTGTTACAAAGTTCCTGAATAAACTGCTAAAAGGAAGAGTTCGGGTTGCGTCTTTCTTGCTGGTCGAGGTGGATGCGACATATGGCAACAATTGGGAAAAGGCCATGAATACAAGGTGGTGTACATGGGAGGTTTTGGAGGGAGGAGAGGGAATAGAGGAATGGTTTAATTGTATTATGATCTCAAAAACTATTTTTTTTAAAAAAATCTCTAACTTTTTCCTTAATCCATATTTCACTAGTTGGATAAATAATATGCAGATATACTAATAGTATGATCAGTAGGTTAGTGTATCATACTTGAAAACAATAATAATATTTGTTTCTATATAATTACAAAATATAAATTTTAAATAATTTTAGACTTTATTTTACATTAAAATGTATAATAAATACATGGCAAAAGGTTACAATTCTGATATGAGCACATATCACGAGGAGCTATAACAGCATGTGTGCCTCAGGTAGCATGGGGCCACAGCACCACTGAATGGTGGTAGCAGCTACGGTGTCCAGGGGTCTGGGTGGTTCTGTGTTATGTACAGCTCTGATGCAAGCAGGAAAAGTGGGGCTTCCACCTAGCAACCAGAAGGTGGAGTCTGTGATGGGTGGGGGAAAGCTGAAGTATCATTCTGTCTCCGAGAGATAGACAGACAGACAGACACACTGGCTGGCTGACAGAGAGAGAGAGAGAGAGAGAGAGAACCATGCAGGTGTGTGTGTCTGTGTGAGAGTGGCTGCCTTGGTCATCAGAGTACAGGCACAGTGTCCCAGATAGAGATAGACAGTTCTCACACATGAGAAAGCCACATCTTAGCAGACAGAGTCCCTGGCATGGGGTAGGGTCAGCTTGGCATGTGTTGAACAGAAAGCAGAGCAAATATCAAGAGAATGAGGGAAGGGGGAGCTGGAAGCCTATTCTACAGGTCATTAGCGAGAGAGTTGTTTTAAAGTACCAGTTTTGTGGCCATATAGAGATACTGTTTGAATTAGACTGGAACATCCCAGTAGTAGGGACAAGGCAGCGAAGGGAAAACCTTCGGTAACAATAGGGTTACTGACCACCCCTACCAGCATTCTGAGGATATTATTAATAACCAGAGAGACTTCTAGCTAAGCCAGACCACCAGGTAAGAGGCTGGGGGCCAAGCTCTGGGCTAGTACCTTGAATGACAGAAGTTCACCAAGGCCTAGAATTTCTCAGCAGCAAGAAAGGAACCATCTCAGAGGAGAGAGGAAAATCTCACCCAAGGTGGAAAGTCCTAGAATGAGGATCAATGAAAAGTATGTCTCCACCCTCAAGGGCAGCACAGCATGTAGAAGAATGCAAATCAATCCATTCCTATCTCCTTGTACAAAGCTCAAGTCCAAGTGGATCAAGGACCTCCACATCAAACCTGATACACTTAAACTAATAGAAAAGAAAGTGGGGAAGAGCCTTGAGCACATAGGCACAGGGGAAATTTTCCTGAACAGAACAGCAATAGCTTATGCTCTCAGATCAAGAATTGACAAGTGGGACCTCATAAAGTTGCAAAGCTTTTGTTAGGCAAAAGACACTGTCAATAGGACAAAACAGCAACCAGCATATTGGGAAAAGATCTTTACCAATCTTATATCTGATAGAGGGCTAATATGTAATATATACAAAGAACTCAAGAAGTTAGACTCCAGAGAACCAAATTACCCTATTAAAATGGGGTACAGAGCTAAACAAAGAATTCTCAACTGAAGAATACCGAATGTCTGAGAAGCACCTAAAGAAATGTTCAACATCCTTAGTCATCAGGGAAATGCAAATCAAAACAACCCTGAGTCACACAAGTCAGAATGGATAGGATAAAAATCTCAGGTGACAGCAGATGCTGGAGAGGATGTGCAGAAAGACGAACACTCCTCCATTGCTGGTGGGACTGTAAGCTGGTACAACCACTCTGGAAATCAGTTTGGGGGTTCCTCCAGAAATTGGACATTGTACTACCAGAGGACCCAGTTATACCACTCCTGGGCATATACCCAGAAGATGCTCCAACATGTAATAAGGACACATGCTCCACCATGTTCATAGCAGCCTTATTTATAATAGCCAGAAACTGGAAACAACCCAGATGTCCTTCAATAGAGGAATATATACAGAAACTGTGGTACATCTACACAATGGAGTACTACTCAGCTATTAAAAACAATGAATTTATGAAATTCTTAGGGAAATAGATGGATCTGGAGAATATCATCCTGAGTGATATAACCCAAACACAAAAGAACATACATGGTATGCACTCTCTAATAAGTGGTTATTAGCCCAGATGTTCAGAATACACGAAGTACAATCAACAAACCACAAGAAACTCAAAATAGAAAGACCAAAATGTGGACACTTCATTCCTTCTTAAAAGGGGGAACAAAATACCCATGGAAGGAGTTGCAGAGACTAACTATGCAGCAGAGACTGAAGGAAGGACACTATAGCCTGATATAGCTGTCTCCTGAGAGGCTCTGACAGTGTCCAAGTAATAAAGAAGTAGAGGCTCACAGCCATCCATTGAACTGAGTACAGGGTCTCCAATGAAGGAACTAGAGAAAGGACTGAAGGAGCTGAAGGGTTTGCAGCCTCTTAGGATGAACAACAATATGAACTAACTAGCACCCTCAGAGCTCCCAAGGACTAAACCACCAATCAAGGACACATGGTGGGACTGACTGCTCTGGCAGCACGTGTAAAGTAGAGGATGGCCAAGTCACTCATCAATGGGAGGAGAGGCCCTTGGCTCTGTGAAGATTCTATGCCCCAGTGTAGGGGAATGCCAGGGCCAGTAAGTGGGAGAGGGTGGGGTAGAAAGCAGGGGAATGGGGGAGGGAATGGGAACAGGGGTTTGTTATTGTTTTTTGTTCCTGATTTTGTTTTTGGAGGGGAAACTGTGAAATATGACATGTCAATAAAGAAAATATCTAATAAAAGAAAAAAAAAGAAAATGCTAATTTCAAGTACAGTGAGAAAAATTGTCAGTAGTATTTCCATGATGTTTGTAGAATATGATTTTAATATTTTCAATGTTAATATTCAACAAACCATAATTAATTTATGATATAGTTCATTGTTATGTCTCCCTTTTAAATTCTGATTTGATTAATTTGGATATGGTCTCTGTGCCCTCTGCTTAATCAGGTAAAGGGTTTATCTGTTATGTTGATTCTTTCAAAGAACCAGCTTCTGGTTTAGTTGATTCTTTGTATAGTTATTTTTGGTTCTACTTGGTTGATTTCATTCCTGAATTTGATTATTTCTAGCCATCTACTTCTTGGGTGTATTTGCTTTCTTTTTGTTCTAGAGCTTTCAGGTGTACTGTCAAGCTGCTAATGTATGCTCCCTTTACTTTGTTTTTAGAGGCACCTATAGCTATGAGTTTTCCTCTTACCACTGCTTTCATTGTGTCCTATAAGTTTTGGTGAGATGTGTCTTCATTTTCATTAAAGTCTAAAAAGCCTTTAATTTCTTTCTTTCTTGTCCAAGTTATCACTATGTAGAGCAGTTCAACTTCCACGTGTATGTGTGCTTTCTATTGTTTTTGATGGTATTTAAGACCAGACTTATTCCATGGTGATCTGATAAGGTTCATGGCATTATTTCAGTCTTCTTGTATCTGTTGAGACCTGTTTTGTGATCAATCGTATGGTCAGTTTTGGAGAAGGTACCATGAGATGCTGAGAAGAAGGTATATCCTCTTGCTTTAGAATGAAATGTTCTGCAGATTTCTGTTAGATCCATTTAGTTTGTAACTTCTGTTAGTTTTACTGTGTCTCTCTTTAGTATCTGTGTCCATGATCTGTCCATTGCTGAGAGTGGGGTATTGAAGTCTCCCACTATTATTGTGCGGGGCACAAAGTATGCTTCAAGCTTTAGCAAAGTTTCTCTTCTTTCTTTCTTTCTTTTTTTTTTTTTTTTTTTTTTTTTTTTTTTTTTGGTTTTTCGAGACAGGGTTACTTTGTATAGCCCTGGTTATCTTGGAACTCAGTCTGTAGACCAGGTTAGCCTCGAAATTAGAAATCTGCCTGCCTCTGCCTCCCAAGTGCTGGGATTAAAGGCGTGTGCCATCACCGCCCAGTGCAAAATTTCTTTTATTAATGTGGGTGCCCACACATTTGGAGCATAGATGGAATTGAGAGAGGTCTTCTTGGTAGATTTTTTTCTTTGATGAGTATGAAGTGTCCTCCCTTATCTTTTAAAATAACTTTTGGTTGAAAGTTGATTTTATTTTATATTAGAATGGCTATTCCAGCTTGTTTCTTGGGACCATTTGCTTTGAAAATTGTTTTCCAGCCCTTTACTCTGAGGTAATGTCTGTCTTTGCCACTGAAGTACATTTCCTGTATGCAAAATGCTGGGTCCTGTTTATGTATCCAGTCTTAGTTTTGGGGAGAATTTAGTCCATTGATGTTAAGAGATATTAAGGAAAAGTGATTGTTACTTCCTGTTACTTTTGTTGTTAGAGGTGGTATTATGCTTGTGTGGCTATCTTCTTTTGGGCTTGTTGCAAGAAGATTACTTTCTTGCTTTTTCTGGGATATAGCTTCGAGAGAGATTATGTTTTGGTGGATGGGTAGTCAGGTATGGGAAAGGGGATGCCTCTTCAGGCCCATGCTGAGGCATCCCTTCCCCTGAGGGACCAGCCACACAATGGTATAGCATAGATTAGAGTTTATTCAGGAATGTGAAGGGGAGTTGAGAGGGTAGTAGTGACAGAGAAAGGGAAAAGGGAAAAGAGAGAGAGAGAGAGAGAGAGAGAGAAGAGAAGAGAAGAGAAGAGAAGAGAAGAGAAGAGAAGAGAAGAGAAGAGAAGAGAAGAGAAGAGAAGAAGAGAAGTAGAAGTAGAAGGTTAGCGGCTAGCCATGAGCACATAGAGAGAGATGGTAGAAAGAGTGAGAGGACAGAGCAGGAGCAAGAAGGCAAGAGAGAGGAGAGGGGAAAGCAATCCCTTTTATAGTGAGTCAGGCACACCTGGAAATTGCCAGATAACTGTGGGGAAGAGCTTTGACAAAATGCTAACATTATCACTTGGTCAAAACATGTTTCAGTAAAAAGTCAAAGTTGAAAATAACAGTGGTATCCTTGAGGTACTGACAAGGAACATCTTTGATAAATATCAAATAGTTACATATTAGGTAGCAAGACACACAAGTTAATAGCTATCAGTAACATTACCCACAATCTTCATATTCAGGTAATTTTCAGAGAGTCTTTAAAACCAGTATTGCAGGACATGGCTCAATTTTAAAAGTGCTTGCCTATAATCATGATGGCCTAAGTGTTGAACTACAGTGTTCCTCTATCCAGACAAGAAAGAAATGAATTCCTGGAGCTCATTAGCCATTGAACTAGCCACTGAGCTCTAGGTTCCTAGAGACACTTTGTCTTTAAAATTATAACAATAAAATAAACCTACTGTTAATCTCTGCCCTCCACACACTGGCACACATATGTGTACATACCCACATATACATGCATATACTGAACATCAACACACACACACACGGATTCTAAAGTTTTTCGTAGAATTTTGAAATGTTTCAATTTTTCTTTCTTCAATTCATCTAAATATTTCAGTACAATCATCAAAGAGTTAATGACTGTGGGATATTTAGATACAATTAAAAATTAGAAGAAAAAACAGATCTATTTCTGTAGTAAAATAGAAATTGGAGATGGGGATTTTGGAAGATATAATTATTTATTGGTATTTAAAAAGCTTGTAGAGATAAATTAGAAAAGATGGCCCAGCTGTTAAAGCTAGGCTAGCAAAAAATATCAATAATATCATAAAAATAGAAATTGCTATTATATAACAGTAAATAAGATATTTTTGAAAAGCATACCCTTATAATATCTAACATGTTGAGAACAAGATTATGGGTTTCCATAGCAAAAATCAAAACCTGCACTCCTAGGGCCACAAAGTAGACAATCAACGCTTACCTGTGTACATTTTATGCACACATGACATGCAGCAACAATTTCAGTGAGTAACTTGGAAGGCAGAACAAAAAGTATTTAACTCAAACAAGATTCTATATAATGTTCTGAAAGTTAGCTGTGAATGAGACTGAAGTTGGCCTTCTCTGCTGGCTAATGCTGCCAGACTGTGTTCTTCAAGGAGGGAGGATCAATAGGCAGCATCCACACATACGGCAAACGACTACTTCTTAACAAACTTTCTTATGGCACTATGGTGATTTAGTGAAACAAAAATCAAGCCAGATACCTAGGAAGGAATTTCAGCCTGAGTGCAAAGGCAGTGGCTGCAGAAACAGAAGATCTGATAGTACAGAGGTTGTCCTAGGGCTATACCATAGGCTTCCTTCTTCTTCAGGGATCAGGGATGGGTCAGTGTTTCCACTAAATGGGTTAGACTCATCAATATTAGAGAAAACAATCTGCTTAACCTGAGTCTATCAATTTAAGTGTAAAGTTTACTGACTGTTGAACTACAGAGTTGTACACCATGGTCTGGCCCAGTTCACACATGAAATTAGTCATCATCCTCACTATGTAAGCCTATGCAATTAAACAGTCTTCTCTGACCTCAGTCCTTGAAATTAAGCCAAATAATATCTATCACTTAGAGTTGGGAGATCATGAGCATACACTCAGCAAAAGATTATGAACACATAGTGTGTACCTAGTAAACAACTAATGCATATTAGTTTGCTTTATCTACATATCTCTAATATATAATTACAGTGTCTGAAGTGAAATAATGGGCCACTAAGGTGATTCAGGTAAAGGCATTTGGCACGGAGCCTGAGAACATGAATTTGATCAGTGAAAACCACGTGGTAGAACAGGAGAACTGACTCCTACAAGTTACACTCTGACCACCATATAAGCTCTATAGTACACCTCCCTCAAACACACACACACACACACACACACACACACACACACACACACACACACATTTTATGTAGAAATAAAATAACAGATGAAAACACTAAAAGCAGACTAAAATGTGTTTTGAATATTGCTTTCTTCGCAGTTAATATCAAGCAACCAAGAGAATAGTTTATTCTTGCTTATTTTATACTTGAAATATTGGCTATATCTCCTGAACTTGACTTGTTTTTCTGTGATAGGGTTTCTTGCAGCCCAGGCTGGCCTTGAATTAACTATGTAGCTGAGTTTTGAACTTCTGATCCTCCTGCCTTCACCTCCCAAATGCTAAAATTATAGGCTTCTACTAGTATTCCTAGCTACCTTTATTTAAACTTAATTACTGTCAATGACCAGTAAGCCATCCAATCTGGAGCAACATTCATAGTCAAAATCCCTGTATGTGGCACAAAAAGGAACAGAGTTACACAGTTTTAAAGAGTATTTCACTGCATTTGTCCAACCAAGAAGAAAGCAATATTTCATGACCTTCCATTTAGACTATTAAAATAAAAATGTTGAGGGGAAATGAAAGCAGCCAGATAAAATATAAGCTACTCTTAATCACTAACCTATCCTCCAAATTTAACCAAAGACTCTTTCTGAGGTTTGAGGAGGTTCAGAGTCGCACACCCCTTCCCCCATTATTCTTCATTTGTGCCTCTCTCTGCAGTTTTGGGTTCCAGCTGGAATTCAATTTACTCAAACACCCAGATGAGAACTTAAGCCCTGTGGTCAGGACTTGAAAGTTCAGGTAGTTCAGATAAGGCCTTGGGTCAGTAGCCAAGCACTGGGATGCTTATCCTAACAGGACCTTCCAAGTTTTGCCCCATACTAGGCCATATAATTGCAAATAAATATTTATTGTATTAAATTGGCTCTGCAAATCTTAAACAAATCTGGATATCACACAGAGCTAAGACACAGTTGACATAATGCAAGTTCTTACAGAGATTCTTGTTCTATAAAGTAAATTACTCAAAAAAGGGAAAGAATAAAAAAGATTTTAGCTACATTCTGATATACATATTGTTCATAAGTATGGCTCCAAGCTTTAGACTTTGAAATGAAAATTGCCTAGTTCTATAAAAGAACACGGTATATAGGCAAAAAAAAAAAAAAAAAACCATGGCTTAACTTATTAGGAAATCTTTCCATCGAGCAGGAAGCAGAAGACAGGATAAAATTAGTTCAACAAATAGTGGGGATGCGTACTTGGAAAAAGGTAAAGACTAATTGAATTATTGTCTGTGTTCTATTGCTGTGGAAGAGACACTGTGAGCAAGGATCTCATATAAAAAGAAAACATTCAATTGGAGCTGGTTTCCAGTTTCAGAGTGGTAGTTCATTATCATCATGATGGGAAGCATGGGAGCAGGCAGGCATGATACTGGAAAAGTCAATGTGAGCATTACATCCAGATCCAGAGACATCAGGCAGAGAGAGGGACACTGAGTCTGGTGTGGGCTTCTGAAACCTCAAAGCCCACTCCAAGCCACACACCTTGTTCAACAAGGTCAAACCTCCTACAAGGCCACACTTCCTAATTGTTTCAAAGGGCACAATAACTGAGGATTAAGCGTGTAAATATATGAGCTTATGGGGGGGTTCATTATCATTCAAATGACAACAGCCTGCATGTCAACTTAAATGAAGCCACGTAGTGAGTAGGCACAGTAGTCATCCAGTTCAGGGATTTATATAAAGGCAATTTACCAAGAATTAATCCAACATATCCAAGGAAAATAAGTGGCACCTGCATGCCCATGTTTAGTATGTCGTTACTCATAATAGGCTACACATGAAATGAGCCAAGGTATCCAGTAACATCTGTATGTATAAAGAAAATGTAATATGTGTGCACAAATTATATATATATGTGTATATATATATATATATAATCCATTTTCTTACACAAATCACAATCACAATCTTTATTCTGAATATAACCACCATCAAAATATATATATATGGTCAAAAGAAATACCAGAAGCATTAAAAATATTATTAAGCCCAAGGATACATTCCATCTATACATATACATAGAGGAATTTTTAATATTTTGAGTTTAAAATAAATGCATACATATTTCTGAACATTTTCCATTTTTAAATAATAGGAGAGAAAATGTCAATGAATGAACATAGACCACATAAAAATAAATATATTTCACTATTGAAATATCTTATATTGAAATAACTTGCTAGGGAAAAAATATTTTACAATAAATAACATACATCATAGATATCAAATACTAACTATAGGATACAATTATTATGTTAAATTATTTTTCTGAGAGGTTGCAACACCTTCTTTTTACTCCTAAGTATCTATTGGAGCTTCTACCCTACTTTTACCTATATAGTTCTCAAGTAAATGACTAAGAGACATTGCAATTTTTTTTTAGATATTTTCTTTATTTACATGTAAATTTCTCCTTTCCCAGTTTCCCCTCCAAACAAACAAACAAAAACAACAACAAACCCGTGTTACCTCCCCCCTCCCCATACCTTCCACCCCACCCTCTCTCACTTATTGGTCCTGGCATTCCCCTACACTGGGGCACAGAACCTTCACAGGGCCGAAGTCCTCTCCTCCTATTGATGATCGAATTTGCAATTCTCTACTACACACACGCTGCCAGAACAATCAGACCCACCATGTGCAGTCCTTGGTTGGTGGTTGAGTCCCTGGGAGCTCTGAGGGTACTAGTTAGTTCATATTGTTGTTCGTCCTAAAGGGCTGCAAACCCCTCAGCTCCATAGGTCCTTTCTCCTTCATTGGGGACTGTGTACTCAGTTCAATGGATGGCTGTGAGCCTCTACATCTGTATTAGTCAGG
Organism: Mastomys coucha; assembly: GCF_008632895.1. Classification (NCBI taxonomy): domain Eukaryota; kingdom Metazoa; phylum Chordata; class Mammalia; order Rodentia; family Muridae; genus Mastomys; species Mastomys coucha. The sequence goes on from NW_022196902.1 coordinate 23,082,699, forward strand.
TACTGTCAAAGCCTCTCAGGAGATGGCTATATTTAGGCTGGCTTGTCCTTCCTTCAGTCTCTGCTCCATAGTTAATCTCTGCAACTCCTTCCGTGGGTATTTTTAATAAGCAATATGCACCATGCAGGGCAGGTTTGAGCTATTCTAATCCTTCTACCTGATAACACACACAAATTCCAGTCACTGACCAATCTGGTGTCTCCCAGGCTGCTTCTGCTCCATCAGCATGTCCTCAGGGAAAACTTCTCTTGGCCACATGCTCGTGGTCCATCCCATCTGATGGTGGACTTTTCTTTTCTGTTTCTCTCTTCCTCTTCCCTGTGGTCTTTCTCTTGAACTCTCATTCTATTCTATGACCTGCCTTATTATCCTTGCTGCCCAGTCATAAGCTGCAGCCAATAAATTCATTGACCAATCAAGAATTACTGGGGAGCATTCTGTACAACACAGTAGTTACATAACACACAAGACAGATAATACTGGAATCTTCGATATTTACAATCTATAAGTAAAACTTATAGTATTTGGGAGATAAAAGTAAGCATGGAGACCAAGCAGAAGCCCTCAAAAGCTGATCAATTAGCAGTTATTAAGATATAGTCAAAGCAAACAGAACATCTGTAATCACTTAGCAAGACAAATTATACCAGATTAGCAACTGCAAAGCACTACTACTGATGGTGTGATGGTTTGTATATGTGTGACCCAGGGAGTGGCATTATTTGGAGATGTGACCTGGTTGGAGTAGGTGTGTCACTGTGGATGTGAGCTTTAATACCCTATTCCTAGCTGCCTAGAAGCCAGTATTCTGTTAGAAATCTTCAGATGAAGATGTGGAACTCTCAGCTCTTCCCATACCATACCTGCCTTGATGATAATGGACAAACCTCTGAATCTGTAAGCCAGCTCCAATTAAATGTTGTTCTTTATAAGACTTGCCTTGGTCAAGGTGTCTTTTCACAGCAGTAAAACCCTAACTAAGACAGGTTGCTGATGTCTTACCACATAGCTTCCTTGGGAAGGTACTTTTGTAGCATAAACTCATCTTCAAGTTCAAGCATAAGAGGAATGGTTTCTAAAACCAATCGTTGTAACCATTTCCTTATGCTCTTCCTCATTTAGGATTTCCTAGTCTCTTCATTGTTTTAGAGACCAGTCATCCGTTTCTCAAAGTGGGGTAGGTGGAGATCACATCTGTTCATCCACTCAACTATATTTAAGTTGTGAGCTATGTGAAGTACTAGTGTAAGTTCTTGTAGAGAACAATCAACAAGAAAAAGGTAAGGGTCTTGCTCCCATACATTTTAGTAGAAGATAGGTAGAAGAGTATATTAATAAATGAGGAAAATACTGAAGGTAAATACTATTGAAATCATTGAATGACAAGACTAGGTGACTATTTGAGAAGTGGTAGTCAAGGAGAAATCAATTTAATGAAGGGTACAAGCCAAGACATGAGAACAAGCCAGGCAAGAAAATGTTAGGGAGGAGGCAATCCAAGCAGAAAGAAAGAAACTAGTAAAAAGAACCTGCTAAGGAATCAAAAGTGCCACTTTTTTGAGAATCATGCACCTGGAACTAGAACTCTTTAAGAAGTCCCAAGGCCAAGTGGGCGAATGAGGAAACACACCCTGAGGAAAGGCCTGGTGGGATGTTGTAAGCCACAGAGTCATGTTTAGCTCTCATTCTAAGAGTATTAAAAGGTGATGCAAGAGTTTAAAAGCAGGTAGTGATGGAATCTGATTTAACTTTGAAGAAAATGGTTCAGTTTCCTTTGTGGTACAAAGGAAAGGTGTGGATACAAATGAAGAGCTAGTATTAGCTCAGGTGGCAGATGTGGTTGTCAATGGTGTGAGTAGAAAAGACAAAGGGGACAGGTGGGGTTTTTGATAATGTACTTCCTAGAACATATATGATCAAGACACCTCTATAAGGAAATGTACCCTAATGTTCTGATAGCATTCAGCCAGAGGGGCATCTTTTGTCTTCTATGTTTAGCATTAAGGTTTCACAGAGAACCACCATAAACTGAAGAAATTCTTACAAGGTCAGTTACCCATTTACCACAACAGTAGGAATCATCTTATTAGGAAGATCTAATATTTAAAATTATTTACCTTTGTTGTGTTTAGTGGCCCAAGATTAAATACACTGAACTATACAAATCAATGGATATAATGACAGAGAGGCTATGCATATTCATGTATACCTCTCTGTCACAGACTATAATCTTTTCCTAATGGATCCCTACCAGTACCCTTAGAGGTATGAACTATCATCTCTATTTTATAGGAAAGTGATGGAAAAGTTTTAGATTATTTGCCCAGTCTCACAGTAAATAGCAGAATCAACATTATAAGTTCTACTAAATTGAGACATTAAGTCCTTTCCATTACATTACCCTAAGCATTCTTCAAATGGAATGTCTGCAATTTCTACCAAATACTTTAAATCTTCCAATATGCCAATATATTTAGTCAAGGAAAAATAACAGGCTATCAGTTTGTGCCAATGGCACTATGCCAATATCATGTGCCAATGTCATAAATATCAACCCATAGAATGATTTTATCAAAGTGCTTTACATAAATCTATGAAAATGTCAAAATGAAACTCCTACTATTTGAAAGAAGTAGCAAGGCTGTAAATGTGGCTTTCTATGAAGCCAGTGTAATTAAAATTCAAAGTTATTTTCCATATAAAACACAGTTCATTTCACCTAGGAGTTCTAACCTTTGAGAACCCATCCATTTAGTGAAGAATCGCACTCATAGAGAAACCCTCCTGGGGTTCTTGTCTGCATAAGGAACAAAAAAACTATTAAGAAGAGACAAGACAATAGTTAACAACTCACTCATAACCCTTTGACAGCCAAGATACTCACTATTCAAGGATTCAGGGATTTAGTTTTAAGAAAAAGCTAATGGAATCTTGTTAAAAATATTTTCATAGGTTCAAATATCATGTAACTCAGCATTTTCTTAATCTCTAAATATTTTATCCACATTTGCCTTTCTTACCTGACTCATGTACAGACCTGTACTTCTAACATTCTCCTTATGTAACTTCTATTCAAACTGGAAAGATAAAGGAAAAATGATCTAGTTTTAAAGAAATAATTTTTTAAAATAAACTCTTGGTTTTATGCCCTTCTTTTCTCAAAAAAAAAAAACCAGAAAATGCCATTTATTCTTGTATTTTTAAGAAACTCATATAAGGTACTGAGGAATTTTGAAGATTAAAACTCATATAAGGTACTAGTATTAGAAGACTGACCCCAGGCTCTTGGTTTGGACAAGGGATTGATGAGCTACTAAGATTAGGAAAATAACTTAAGAAAATATTTCTGAAGTAAAAAGAACAAAGCAGGGGTGCTCTACATTATCTGGCCTCAAACCATGATACAAAGTGGTAGCTGTAAATGCAGTTTGGTATTATTTCTGATTTGCAACAGAAACATTGACCAGTGAGTGGACAAACATAGAGAACATAAGAATTAGTCCATACATCTGCAGCTAGTCAGTTGTCAACAACAGTGCTAAGAACATAAGGTGGAGAAAGAACAGTCTTTTCAGTAAATGTTGGAAAACTGAGCATCTACATGCACAGTAATGAAACTAGACCTTCATCCCTAATAAGCACTGCAAATCAACTCAAATAGAGCAATGACTTAAATGTAGACAGTGAAATAAAACTGCTGAAGGGAAATGTAAAAGAGAGATGCTTTAAAATATTAGATGATCTGGATTTTAAAAATAAACAAATGAGTGTACACCAAATTTAAAAGGCTTCCACACAAACAAAGAAACAGTTAACAGTATACAGAGACAATCTTCAGAGGAAGGAAAAAGATTTGCAACCTGGATTTTACATGGGATATTGACAACAAGAATAAATATAGTTTCAAAAAATTCAAAATGCTCATGTCTATAATCCCAGTTCTTGGGGGACTAAGGCAGGAAGACTCTAACCAGCCTGGCCTACAGAGTAAGGTAGGATTTTGAATAAACAAACAATGAAAACTCTCTATTTTAAAAATAAGTAATAGTATGTAATCTGTAGTCCTAACTCAATATTTCTCAGAAGAAGACATTAAAATGGACAATTAAAGATATGTAATCATGACAAAATCATCAGGGAAATGCAAAAGAAACACTCTAGTAAGAATGAGTATCATTAAGCAAAATTAATATAGTAAGTTCTATCAAGGTTATGAACAAAAACAGAGCAATGGACAGTGTTGATGGTTCTATAAAGCAGCCCAGCAATCATGGAAAACAGTCTTAGAATTCATCAAAAAAATTAAATGTCAGACTCAGACACCCCAACAATCTGAGTACTGAGTATGTCTGAAGGAAATAAAGTCAATAAGGATATGTTGTATATACACAACGAAGAGGTAGTTAGCCATGAAAAGAAAGGAATCCTGCCATTTTGAGAAAGTTTAATGAAAGAGAAGATTGTTAAATGAAATAAGATAGCCACAGAATGGCATTTTACTCAAAAACAGAATATTAAAAAATTAATCTTATCAAAGTTTAGAGAAGGACAGTGGTGGCCAGAGTTTCGAGAGAGTGAAGGGGTGGAGGAAGTTTGATCAGTTGATATTAAGTTAGAAGCAGGAATCATTGGTTGTGGTTTGTCACTCATACATAACAATGCAGAATACATTCCAAGAGGCTACAACAAAAAGAAATCTTTACTGTAAGAAATAATAAGTGTTTGGAGACATAAATAGGTATAATCTGATTTAAATAATTTTAAGATAAATATTTTAAGATATTGGACAAGAAGATATTCTTAATTAGAAGAAATGTTAATATTTATCTTCTCCTCAAGTTAGACTTAAATAATTCAAGAGAGACTAAACCTTCATATGTAGAAAGTTGGACATGGAAAACTTTTAACTATTTAATCTAGAGAGTTCATATAAGAAATGGTACACAGGTATTAAATTAGCAGTCTGATGGGACAAGAACTGGTTATACTTCACTACAAGCAGTCTGTTTGCCAACAGCTCTTTAAAAATCAGTTTCCAGACAGTTAATGCTATGTGTCTTTAAAGTTTTTTATATCGTTGAAGTTTTTTATTTAAAAAAGTTAAGATATGTTATTTTAAAACAATCACTTCTGAGAAAAGCACTTAGATGTCTTTTTTTACAATTATGTATTTATTCATTCATTTATTTACATTCCAAATGCTGCCTCCCTCCTGGTTCCCTCTTGCAGAGTTCCTCCCCTATTTCTCCTCTCCACCTCCGAGAGGGTACCCCCCTTCACATTGCCTCCATCCTGGTGCATAAAGTCTCTACAGAATTAAGCACATGTTTTTCCACTGATGCCAGACAGGGCAGCCCTCTTCAATATGTGTGTTGAGGGCCTCTGCCCAGCCTGTGTATGCCCTTTGGTTGGTGGCTTCATCTCTAGGAGCACCCGGGGCTCCAGGTTAGTTGACACAGTATGTCTTCCTGTGGGTTGCCATCTCCTTGAGGACCTCCAATCCTTCCCCTAATTCTTCCATAGGAGTCCCTGACCACCTTCCAAAGTTTGTCTGTGGATATCTGCATCTGTCTCATTCAGCTTCTGGGTAGAACTTCTTGGAGGGCTGCTATGCTGGGCTGAGGACTTTACTGGCTGTCACAGTAGAGTGAGAGGAATCTTTAGAGTTAGATCATTATGAAGTCTCCTAAAAGTAACTGCTTATTTAGTGTTACTTTTTATATTGGTTACTTTTCTGTTGCTACAATAAAATATCATGACCAAGGCAAATTATTTAAGAATGTTTACTTGGCCTCACAGTTCCAAGGAGTTAACAGCCCATTTTGACTGGGAACCATGGGATGGCAGCAAGTGGCATGTATGGCAGTCAAAACAGGAAGCTGAATTTTTGCCCATGGAAACATGAAGAGGAAGCATCTATTCAGTGAACACAAAAAGGATTCTATCCAAGTCAGTCCCTATTAGTAGAGCAATGAGATAATTAGGGTCGCTTAACAGAAACATAGGTGAAGGGTACTTACATTAAATCAAATTATTGGTGAAAGTTGCCACGCAAGAATAAATGACAGCTGATGAAAATCTGAGTAGTCTTTGCACTATGTCAATCACCCACCTTGAATATATTCTATTGATCCCTAAGATGACAATTATATGAGATGGGTAGGCCCCGCTCTGATGTCTGAGTGTATTACATATGTGATGTACACACATACATGCAAGCAAAACACACATTCACATAAGATAAAAATAAGCAAAAAAAAAAAGAAACAATGTTAACTTATACAATTGTTTGGAGTTTACCTATAGATGTAGATCTGCGACTCCTAGCCTTCTTATACCTGAACTTCACCTCTGCAGCATGGACATAATCCAAAGGCAACGGCCTTCAAGTAGCACAGCTTCTACCCCCAGTGAAGTGCATATCGTGCCCCTCCTTTTCTCTATTCCCTGTCATGTAATGCATTTCTCATCCTCCAGAAATTCACCAAGCCTAACGCTTTGCACATGTCTTTGCCTGATTTAAGAACTTCTATTAATGCGGTACTCTCGGAAGTTTTAAATTTTACTTGTAAAGGGGGAATCAACGTATACATGTCCAGCCTTGACCCTCCCTCAATCTCAAAGTATTCCCCTCTGGCCCCATTTTCTGATGCTTAGTTCTCTTTGATGCCTGGTTTTACTTTTCTTTAAATATGAGATCTACTTTTTCCAACTCTTTAATCTTTGGTGGATAATCATTTCCTTCCATGGCTCCAGCTGTCATGTTATGCCATTGAGCATTTTTTTCTGGACTCCAGTCTCATCATTATTCTTATATCATCATTTTATGACAGGACTTGGTAGCTACTCAAAAGTATTTTATTTAATTGAAGCTAAAGAGATGGTTCAGCAGTTAAGACCAATTAACCTTCAGGGGGCTTGGGTTCAATTCCCAGAACTGCCAAAGCAGAATACACCTGCACGTTACTCCAGTTTCATGTAACAGGACACATTCTTCAGACCTCTGAGGACATCACGCATGCACAAAGTACACATGCATACATGCAGACAAAGGCTCATACATATAAAATAAAAATAAATCTTAAAATCTTGAGTGGATATACTAATAAGTTGAAAGGATCAAAAAGTATAAATTATTTTCTGCACACACCACAAAAAAACAATGCTGGATTATTTGCTCATCTTGTTCTGCTTTACGATTTACTATAATTTTTGTGTAACTAGTTTTTAGAAATATCAATATAAATATCTTATGTTTTACTAACATCTTCCTCATAAAAAATTCCAGGTCGAAATTTTTAAATAACAAAGAACCACATCTGTTTCCAACTTCCACTTATAATATGCACTACAATTCAATGTCCAACCTCAGTGACTATAACCAAACTTCTGTCAGATCAGATCAACTTTCAGAAGATAAGACCCTCAAATCAGAAGATCCTACTTACCTAACTGCTAGTGTACATGTAGCTTAGGCATCTTTGTCTAAATGGACTTGAATACCTTGGCCAGTCTATCCTTGTTTTGGATTTAAATTAATCTTTTCAATCCTTATTTCACATAGAAGTAAAAAGAGTCTGGGAAATGAGGCAGGGTTCATGCATGTTGACATCTTCAGCTTTTGAAGAAACATAGGAACATGTGATGATAACTCGAGTCCCTAAGAATATGAGATTGTGAAACAAATCCCTTGGGTTTTCATTTGTAGATCCACTGTCCAGTCTTAGTGACTGTCATGTTCTGCTTCTGAAGTAGGCACACATGTGTAGAACCCATATTCTTGAGCTGGGTCTGGAGACTATCAATTTCTCTGAGCAATGCTGCTCAAACTTTTCCACTGAATTTTAAACATTGTCCTTGTAAAGAGCTGAAGTATGGATAATAATTTCTTCAGCTTTTAAATATTGGTATTTATAGAAATATTTTGTTAACATAAGTATACTCTGGGGATATTAAACAGAGTAACTAAGTTATTAGTCTTTGAAAAAAATAAAAAAGAGTAGATCTGAGTTGCAGCAAATCTAGTATGATCCCAATTCCTTCCCAAAGAACTTTCATTTGTCCCATGAAGTCTATTTCTCCATCAAGGAACAACCATACTATTAAATAAAGTTAATATCTTATTTGGGGGGCTTGATGAATTGTTCAGTGATTAAAAACACTGGCTATTCTTTTAGGGTACCTGGGTTGGATTACCAGAACAAACATGGATGCTCATAACTGGTTATAACTACAGTCTCAAGGAATTTGACATCCTTTACTAGCCTCCAAGTTCAATGAACCCATAGAATACACACATATAAACATCGATACAATCCAAATATTCAAGCACATAAAATAAGTAAAAATACTTTTAATATCTTAGTCAAATGAATTGTAACTTCCAATTATTTGTTATATTTAAATTTTAAAATTGTATTTACTGTTGTCTGATAATCATGTTATTAATATTAATCTTATAATTAAATTAATAAGAATTATAAAGACATATCCATCTTAAAGTAAGAAATTTATTACTTAAATTTACATTGATGTATATCTTTTCAGTGAAGAAAGATCTTCTATTCCATGCTCCACTTGTAAATTTTCATATGGCATTTTGAAAGAAATTTCTTTCCTGGTCCAATCTATTTGGCATTCTGTAGACTTCTTGTATATTTTGGGCATCTCTTTCTTTAGATTAGGGAAGTTTTCTTCTATAATTTTATTGAAAATGTTTACTGGCCCTTTGAGTTTTGAATATTTACTCTCTTCTATACCCATTATTCTTGGGTTTGGTATTTTCATTGTATCCTAGATTTCCTGGTTTTTACATGATGAGTTTTTTGAATTTGCATTTTCTTTGACTGTGTGTCAATGTTTTCTGTAGTATCTTCTACACCTGAGATTCTCTCTTCTATCTCTGGTATTCTGTTGGTGATGCTTGCAATCAAATCTCTTTCCTAGGTTTTCTGTCCCAGAGTTGTCTCCCTTTGTGACTTCTTTATTGTTTCTATTTCCAATTTTAGATCCTGCATGGCTTTGTTCATTCATTTACCTGTTTGGCTGTGTTTTCCTTGTATTTCTTTAAGGATTTATGTGTTTCCCCTTTAAGGACTTCTGTTTACCTGTGTTCTCCTGTATTTCTTTAAGGGAGTTATTTACATCCTTCTTAAAGACCTCTATCATCATCATGAGATGGGATTTTAGGTCTGAATCTTGCTTTTCAGGTACATTGGAGTATCTGGGGCTTGCTGTGGTGGGAGAACTGGGTTCAGATAATGCCAAATATCCTTGGTTTCTGTTGCTTATGTTCTTGTGGTTGCCTCTCGCCATCTTTTTATCTCTGTTGTTAGCTGATCTTGTTGTCTCTTACTGGAGCTTGTTCTTGCAAGTCTGGGTGTGTCAGCACTCCTGCAAGACAAACTATCTCTGAGTGGGACTAGGGTAGAGAGAGCTGTGGCACAGGGTCAGCTACAGGAGGCAGATAGAAACCAGAAGGACTATGTCCTTGGCTGCTCAGTGGTTCTGTGGGTCTTGGCTTCTTGTGGGTTCTGTGGGTCTTGAGCAGGTCCAAGTTGTGCCAGGTATTGGGGCAATAGTGGTGGTCTCACCTGTGAGGTGAGCTTAGGTGTGTCAGCACTCCTGGGAGACCAGCTGTCTCCAGGTATGGCAGGATTGGAGTTCAGAGAGCTGTGGCAGAGAATTAGCTCCAGGGCTCAGATGAGAAACTTAAATATTTAAAACACAGTTTGGTACTACTGTCTCCTTAGGCTCCTCTACCACCTCAGCTCTTAGAATCTTTCTGGCATGTTTTCTCTAATGTTCCCTAGCTTTGTGATGCGAAGGGGCACATGATACAGATATGCCATTTAAGGGAGAGAATTCCAAGATGTCTATAATTGTAGCCACCAGCAGACATGGATAAGTGAGTTCCTGAAAGGAAAGCTGGTGATGGATGGGATTGACAGACTAGAGAAATAAAGTGAGCCAAGACAAATTTTTCTGATCTATGCTCAATGCTTAATTCTTAAGTCTGAATTTAAAGGGGGGGAACCCATCCCCTACATTGCTACAATCTTGTCAGGAAGACAAGCTCAGCTGCCCAGCAGGTAGTGGCTTCTTGTAGGAAGCTGCAGACCTGGCAAGACAAAAGACTTTACCTAAGTTGGAAGACTCCACCCTAGGTGGGCTAGCCAACTGTGGCAAAACAAGGTCTGAACTAGCCTGCTCAAGGATGGGGGAAGGGCACATATAATTTGCCCCTTGACCAGTTGTGAGTCTCTGTGTTAATCAATACCTACTGCAAAAAGAAACTCTTCTGATGAGAATTAGGAGATGTATTCATCTCTAAGTATACATGAAATCACCAGGAATTGGTTTGGCTTAATACTATATCCTTCTAGTAGAGTACTAATAATACCTTTGAAAGACTGGGAGATTTAGAAATTTGGGGAAAAGCATGCTAATGAAAAGGGAAATGTATTAGTAGAAATGTATGTATACTGTATAACCTTTACTTAAAGGACATAGAATTTCTCTGTAACAAGCCAAGAATGTAGACTAGCCAGTTTCAGAAACCTGTTGCCCACAAATGCTCCCCCTAGTTAGGTCCAAGAACAAAAGGCAGGATATGAACCATATGGGTAGTTCTAGGGAATGGTCAGCCATAAAGTGAATAACATTGACCAGACCACATTCTTGTGCATGAGTGTGTAGGACGTTTTACTTATGACCATGACTCAACCAGGGGTTGGATCCCTTTGGAATTTTCCACTGTTTTTATGTTATGTTTCCTTGGTAACCCTCTTCTCCCACCCCACCCCCCAGCTTGTGATTTTTTCCCTTTAAATACCCCTCACTTCTTGTGTTCGGGGGTTGAACCCTTCTGGCCTGCCAGGCTATGAGTTCAACCCCAGATCTAGCTTACCCCTAATAAACCTCATGTGATTGCAGCAAGTTAGGTCTCTCGTGAGTTATTGGGTGGTTGCATCATCCCAAGACTTGAGTAAGGATCTCCCCAGTTCTGGGGGTCTTTCATTTGGGGGCTCGTCCAGGATTTACGACCACCTTTGACTCTCTGAAGACCCCTTGGAGGTGAGTTCCTACATATGGTCTGTCTATCTGTCTGTATGTTTTACATTTGTCTGTGAACTGTCTGCCTGTTGGCAATCTGTGAGTCTGTTTCTTACTTCCATTCCCTGCAGTTGGTCGCATCCTGGGACGGAATGGCGACTCCCTCTCCTCGAGACGAGGAAGGGAGCTGACGGTAGATGTGCAAAAAGGTCACCGGCTGCCACCATGGGAGACGTTCCAGTGGAAATTTAGGGAACCTCGGGATGCCAGGAGGAATCCCACTAGAGGACAGAACTCCTCAAGACAAGGAAGGTGTGCCTGTTCTCCTGGTCATTTTGATAGTACAACTTGCTCTGCCTAAGCCATTTTTTCCTGCCTTATTCTCTGTCTAATTTTCTGTGTTGTGTTTGTGATTTTTGTCACCCTTCTGACTGCAATGGGACAGACGGTAACTCTGAAGTTGGCTCACTGGACGGAGGTTAGGAACATGTCAGTTCAGGTGAAATAAGGACCTCGGTAAATTTCCAGCTGTCTGCTTTTCTGAAGTAAGTTTGGCACTCGCGATTGAGACAAATCTTTTTGTGTGTATTTTGTGACCAGTCCATCTCGGCAGCCATGGTAGGCATGGGCCGAGCAACTCTGTGATTTGGCTTTGATTACCTGTGTACCTGATGTTTATTACTGGGCCCAGTTGTCTTTCTCGGTGTCATGGACCTGAAAAGGTGGATGTCTGTGTGGTGACTGATTTTGTGTGTGTGTTTGGACATTGGACTGATGACTTACACCCCACTGACTGATGGACGGTGTTGGAGCTAGGACCACTACCGCTGGGTCTTTGGGCTGCTCTTGGGGACTCAGGAATAAAGATTGGTGTTGGCAGGAATCCCGTGGTCCCGGGTTTCCCGAGAGGGCAGTCAGAAACATGGAATCGGCCCCACAGCTGCCAAAGCATTAGAGGTAGGGGCGGGGTCCCAGGTGCTGCAGCTCCAGTTCTTTCCGGGCCAGATCCAGATCCCTGGCCTTTTCCCCATCCAGGCTGGCTGTCTGGATGCTGACCCCAGCCTCAACCCCAGACACACGGGCTCTAGTGGAAGCTAGGGGTTACAATTGAAAAGATTTAACTAAGAGCAAAATCCCAAAATCTCTGAGAGGTACACATCTTGAGAGGAATGGTTCATTCCTATAGCATCTTTCAAAACAGTGGTCTTAGAAACTACAGAAAATGAAATATTCCCCCTTTGTTTCTCATCTCAATCAATGTATTCCAAAACTCCTAGCATATGAATTTTCACCAAGCATATTGCTGATGCCCTATAGCTTAAAGAATATCCTCTCTTGCCATATTTATTACCTAGCATACATTTTTCTCTACAACATAGATGTCTTGTAGATTCACACTGCCCTTGGTCTTGGCAGAGAAGCTTCTTTTTGATGTTGGCTGTGGTCTGCATTAGATTAACATAGGGATGCCCCCTCATATCTTATAGTATCTGTCAAGCTCTATTGACACAAATACACAAAGACTATTCTTTATTGGAAATTAAATAAAAGATGAAACAGAAAAGATGCAGATTAGAAATAATATAAAATATCCTTAGTAGAATAATGTGTTGAAGACTATATAGAACCATTAATGAAGTCACTATACTGAGGAGTGCAATAAAGGAATTGTAGTCAGCCTTCTATAAGAAGCCATTTCCTGAGCAGCTTGTAGTCAACAATCACAGTAAATATAGTAAGCCAAGATATTCTTTAAGCTGTAGTCCAAAAGCAATATGCCTGAAAAAAAGGAACCTCACAACATGGGTAAAATTTTTGAATATTTTGATTGAGATAAGAAACAAAAAGTACAATATTTCATATTTAGGAATTGATTGCTCCTAAGGAGGGAATATAAGTATATATATTCCAACACTGAGAAAAAATGACTTCTTCAAAATCAAGTTCCACAACACTAATTTTAAGAATATTTTAAACAAGTAAATTTATTTTTATTTTATTATTTTTTTATATTTATATATTTTATATATTTTATATATTTATATTTATTTTTTTATTTTATTTACTTTTTAATTTCTCATACAAATTTTGATCATACTCTTCTCCACCAAAGTCCTCCAGATCTTCCCATCCTTTACCCATTCAACTTTAAGGTTTTCTTTTTCAGAAACAAAAAAGACAAAAATCACCAAGCCATAATTAAAAAATCATTTAACAAAACAAAACATGGAATCCATTTTGAGTTGATCAACTCCTGAGCTCAAGTATAATTGAAATATACAGTATAATTGAAATATCCAATTTCTCTTCACTAGAAAAAATTGATTTTTCCTTCCCTAGAAAATAACAATTATCGATAGCTACTTGAGTAGGGTTGGGACTTTTGTGCCTACTTCCACTTCTCTAGAATAGGATTCTGTCTGGCCTGTACCAATGTAGGTCTTATGTATGCTGCCACAATTTCAGTAAATTTGCACATATGTGTATCAGCCCTGTTGTGTCTGGAATGATGCTTCCTTGGAGTCATCAATATCTTCTGGCTCTGGCAGTCTTCCTGCCTCCTCTTTCATTGAGTCTCCTGAACCCTGAGAGGAGAGCCCTGATAAAAATATTTCATCTAGGACTGAAGTTCCAAGACCTCTCACTCTCTGCATATTGATTGTCCAGCTGTGTATCTCTTTGTTAGTCCCCACCTACTGCTGGAAGATGTTTCTCTGATGGGATTTGAGCCATGCAGTGATCTACACATCCCAAAGGTAGGTAAATACATCACTTATTTTAAAGATTGTCCCACATCTTTCTTTGATCTATGTGTTTATTAGACGGGAAAACAAATTACCTAATCTATTTAAAAATATTTTAACCAGGATCTAGGGGAAATGGTTCAGGGGTAAGCACAATTTGAGAATAAGTGCCCCCAATGGAGAGAACTCAGGAGAGCTGTCAGGCTGACCAACTGTCAGCTACCACCCAGGTCTAGACCTAGGAATTTGAATTGGCCCACCCCAATATCTACTCCATCTATGAACCACTGGAGCACATTAAGGGGCTAGTCGTCCAGAACCAAAGCTTTAAGATCTCTACGACACAGGCCAGCAACAAGATAACCATGAGGAGTCCTAGCGAGGATCCAATATTGAAAGTGTAGTAGAAACCAGAGCCCTTGAACCAGACTAATGGCTCAGAGCAATGAACATTTGCAAGCAAAGCTGTGTGGACAAAAGGGTATACTGTGGGACACACTGAAGTGTCCACCGGGTGATTTTTTCCTTTTTGTTTGTTTTCTTTTGCAGAGGAGGTTGAAAGGAAGAGGGTGAATTTGGAGGGTGTGGAAATGAGTGTGATTAGAACGCATGATGTGAAATTCACAAAGGATCAATAAAAAGGTTTTTAAAAGGAAAACTAAAAAAAAAAAAAAAAAAAAAAAAAGAATAAGGACTTTTCAAATCTCCCAGCTTTGCTGCTGTACCTGAAATCTCAGCACTGGAAGACAGACAGGTGGATCCCACCATCCAGTGTGCCTAGCAAGCTCAGTGAGATTTTAATTCAGTGACCAACAATCTCAAGGTAATAGTGTAGAGAGGAGTAAAAGAGGGATGGAAGAAGACACCCAATATCCTGCTCTAGACTCTATATCCACACACACATACACATTTACACATTCACCATGCAACACACACACACACATACACCTTAAGCAAAGAATTTTCAATAAGGTTTGGGATTCAGTTCAAAACTGTTAAAACATATTTTTTTGTCAGTTTGCAGGCACCCAATAACATCAAAGAATATAAAATCTACCCAATTTCATTGATTGCATATATAGAGATATTATTTAAAATGTGAGTTTCTTGATTTCAAGAAGGCCTGCCAAAATGTGTTTCCTGTATTGGAAGCCACACACCTTGAAGAAGTGCAGTTTTTCTCCTTCAGCAGATGTTCAATTGGCCAGAGATTTAGCAGGCATTAAAAAACACCAGTCACCTGAATTTAAGAGCCCACCGTGGAAGATTTGTTTCACCTCAAAGTTCTAAACCTTGATTTAGAAATGGTAATGAGAAAGAAGTTGACAATAACTATAGAAACCCAAACCTGCACAGCTCCTTAATGGTCAGGGCCCAGAGGCTCCCACGTTCTGAGGGCTTGCCTGTGTTTATTGGAAGTCATTAAAACTGTACAGTCTACCCAGCTGATATTAATAATACACACCATCCTCTAGGCCCCGCAGCTCGTCTGTGTAATTCGCAGCAGCCCCCAATTATCTGTGGGAGATCTGCAGCCTGATCGAAGCCTGCGGAGGGGGTTCCACACCAGCAGGCGCTTAATGAACAGACCAGCTTATAAACACAGGCTAATCTCTCCCACATGAGCACCTGAGGAGGCTCACCAGTGACAACTGTTTAAATTTTCAAGGAAATTAATGACCTGTAACGAGGCAGCACTTATCAGGTTTAGAGTAGGATAGATAGAGAAGTTACCTCAGACCAAAAAAAAAAAAAAAAAAAAAAAAAAAAAAAAGTTTACAATCGTCCGTAAGTGCCTCATTCTGTGGCTTCATCCAGGGAACTTTTATTGACATGGTTTCTCTTATTAATGCTTGTGCTGGCAGAGAGCAGAACGACCCAGTTCAGTCTGTTCCTGATACTGGACTTCTAGGGTCGCTAATGAGCAGCTCCCTAGCCTTTGAGCACTAGGCACTTAAAACAATCACGACTGGAGCTGGTATCCTGACCCTTAGCAAAAATCCCCCAAAGACACATACACTGTTCTGTTCCACAAGGCATTTGTAATAGATCAACACAGCCTGGGGACTGTAGGGGTCTGGTGGAGAGCTGAGGAAGAGCAGGGCCACACTGGCAGGCAAATACAGCAGGAACAGGTAATTACACGCAGCTTGTCCAAGTAGCCAGAAGTGACTTTTAAAACAGATCTAGGGAAACTACACATGGCAAAGCTTACTGCTCTCCATCCCCACTTCACCATGCCTGACCCCTGCATCGCCACCATGCCTGTCTGCATCTCCTGTTTTGGAACTTCTATGCATCTCACGATGGAATCTCTGTCTTTGCAGTCTGTCCATGTGGGTCAGATGCATGCTGCCCCATTGTTATTACATCTCCCATTCCCTAGGACTAGGTAGCCTGAAGAGGCCTCCTTCCCAAGAGAATTTGGCTAGATCTAGTGTCATACAAATGGAGATGTCAAAGGGAAGAGAAACAGAGGAAGATGGGAAACAGACATGCTGGTCAGTAACTGGCACTAAAATAGGAGACGGGCAATGTCAGTCCCTAAATGACAACACGCTATCCTATGTCACCTGACATGATTGTTTCAGCAGACAGAAGGATGTATCACTATCAGCTTTGGCTTGCTTTGTTTTTATGGTTTAGGATGAGTTTTGTTTGAGTTTGGTTTCTTTTATAGGTGTTTTCTTCCAGGATTTATTATTATGATGTATTGTTGCATGTCATTAAGGAAAACAAAGTGAGAAAATTTGTTAATATTCATATAGAAATTATTTTTTAAGTTTATCAATTCTTTGTTAATTTCATATCATGCACCCCAATCCCACTCATCTCCCCATGCCTTCATATCTGCCCCTCTGCCCTTGCAATCTCCCACACACATAAAAAAAATAAAAGTAAAAACAAAAATAAAATGGGGAAAAATAACAAAAAAAATAAATAAAAAATAAAGTACAATTATCTCACTATGGAAGCTATGGTCTCTCACAGTATGTCCTACAGTATACACTTTTGTCCACATATCTTTACCTGCAAGTGTTCATTGCAATGACTCACTGGTGTGGTTCAAGGCCTCTGGCTTCTGCTACATTATCAATACCAGATCTACACTGGGACTCCTCTCAGATATCTTGCTGTTGACCTGTGTCGTGGGGATCGTGCATCTTTGGATCTGCAAGACTGGCCCTTTCATGTCATGGTCCAACAGTTCATACATGGGATAGATGTTGGAGTAGGCTAGCTCATGGCCCTAGATCTGAGCCCGAGTGGTGGCTGCATTGTTCAGTCCAAGCGGCTCTTCTTCATCTCTGCCAACAGGGCCAGCTCTCCCACTTTGCCCAGGTAACCAGTAGAGCCACCTCTCCTGTTTGTGACAGCCTTCAAGAGGTGAGACTTGTTCTCCCTCCCACTCCCAACATGAGGCCCAGCTCTCCTGCACCCATGCCACAAGGGCCAGCTCTCTAGCTCTGCCCCCGTTAGAGGCAGAGCCAGCTCCCCTGAGTGCTGCAGCCAGAGAGGGGTGGAGCCAGCTCACCTGCTCTCATGGCCTTGGGCCCAACCCATATAGAAATTATTATTAACAAAAAGTATTAATATCTTGGTTAACTGTTAATGTTCACAACAAGATCATTGAAAAAGTAACAAATCATATCTTTAGTAACTATACACTATACACTATACACTGGCCATAACACAGTTTATGTGATTATTTGTCTAAATTTTTATATTTTGGAAAGTATTTTCTATTTATTGAAATGATAATATGAAGTTTGTAATTTTGACTGGTAATTTCTTTGAGGTACCAATGAAAACCTATAATATAATTGAGGAGAATATAGAGACAATCTCTTTCCCCTTGTTCTTTGGTGGAAAAGATATAACTATTTTTGTTTTTCTGTAACTATAAACAAAAAAGTCCTATTTACAAGTTTCAGGCATTTAATGGAAGAAGCAAATATTAATCAAATTATTACACAAAAATTGTAACTCTTCATACTGGGACCACTCAGGAGGAAATGATGTAACCAAAGCATATGAAATAATTACCAAGTCAGAGGGGAAGCAAAGGCTGCCTCCAGAAGAGGAGGTCAAGTCGCAGCACAATGGTAACTAGGGGAAAACTGATAGGAAAGACTTCACGGAAGAGAATTTGTATGCAAAAACCTATGGGCAAAAGATACATGGCACCTGGAGGGGACTAAAGCCTTCAGCTGGGATGATGGTTCAGTGAAAAATATCTATAACATTTGGCTAGAGAGATAAATGGGTGTAACGCTTTGCAGGCCAGTGAATAGTTTGCTCTATGCGTGAAGGATAATGGGTGGCTGTTGAATACTTTATGTTAGACAGCTTTATATAATATAAGTTAACTTATGCTGAAGAATGGAAAGTAGAAGACAGGCGTTTTAGAGGCGCACTGTGTACAGAGATCAGTAGCTGAGAAGCTATGGCTATATGCCCAGTAGTTGATGACCTCAGCTCATAAAGGGGCTGGAGTGGGGGTGGAGAGATAGCTCAGCAGCTAAAGCACTTGCTGTTGTTCCGGAGGTCCTGTGTTCAATTTCCAGCAATTACATGATGGCAATGGGATTTGATTCCCTCTTCTGGTGTGCATGAAGACAGAACACTCATATGTATGTATACACATACATATGTGTATGTGTGTATGTGAGTGGGTGTGTGTGTGTGTGTAATAAATCCTTAAAAAGGAGGGGGCTGGAGTTATAATAGTAGAGTTGGAGAAAAGTTATGCATTATTTTAGTTTTTAAATATATATAATTTTATATTTGATGTGTTTATAAAAAGATAAAAAGAGGAGGAATATGTCCTACGGGGGTATAGTCAGTTATGGAGGAAGAAGATATCTCAGCAGGCCCATGCCAAGGCATCCCTTTCCCCTGAAGGACCAGCCCTAAGACAATATAGTATTGAACAGAGTTTATTCAGGGCATGGGAAGGAGAGTTAAGAAGGAAGTAGAGGCAGAGAAAGGCAGAGAGAGAGAGTAGAAGAATAGAGGCTGGTCATGAGCACATAGAGAGAGGGGGGAGGAAGGGAATGGGGAAGGAATGAAGGGACAGGGACCAAGAAAGTAAGAGAAAAAGCAAGAGAGAAGCAAGAAAGTAGCCCTTTTTATAGTGGGTCAGGTCTACCTGGCTGTTGACAGGTACCTGTGGGGTGGAGTTTAGACAGAACACTAACAATATTAACTATATATTTATCTTTAATATATTAATAATATAATATTAATTAATATTATATAATATTAACATAATATAAATCACTTATACACTAATATATACATTTAATAATATGAATATATTATGCAGAATACAAAAATATAAATACCATATATAAAATAGATATGTAATTCAAATATAGACATTTAAACAACATAGATATTAAAACTATAGAGATATCTTTATGGTTATGAGTACTTGCTGATCTTGCAGAAGGCAAAGATTTGCTTTCCATCACCAAAGTGGTATCCTGTAGTCATCTCTAGGGTTAATTCCAGGAGCTCAAATGCCCATCCCCTACAGGCAAGTACCACACATGGTATATATAAATGCATTCAGGCAAACACTCATACACATAAAGTCAAAATAAATTATATATATATATGAAGCTTTTTATAGTATTAAAGATATATTAGTTCATCTCTTCTGGTATGAACAAAAAAAGGAGAGATCATCTAAAGGCGTTAAGTACCTTAAAAACCTTCATATAAGGTTAAAAGCAGTAAACTTGAATATTCTATGACTGGAATCACGTAAAAAAAATACAAAAAAATAAAACCTTACCTACCCCGCAAGACTGACTAGTCTATTGGCTCTAGTGATACAAAGCACAAGAAAGTGTTTATATTATGTTCTGAGTATGAAGAGGAAAGGGGATTGTGGGAGTTTGGACAAATCATTAATAGATACATTACTTGGCGGTGGTAGAAAGTGGGTGGCTGGCTGACCGGGGCCACTGAGCACCTCCTTTGCAAGGTCTTGTGGCAGTGGTAGAAAGTGGGTGGCGGACTGATCTGGGCCACTGAGCACCTCCTTTGCAAGGTCTTGTGCCTGCCTCTTTCTGCTTCCATCCTCTCCTCCATTCTTCTATCTTCTATTCTACTCCCTCCCCAATCCGGTTCCTGTCTCCTGCTCTCCCAGCTTTTCCACCTAGCCTTCATATGTTGAGTAGTTTTCCCTTGAAATAAGCTGTCACTATGTCCCTCAACACTTCAGACCCATAGCCGGAAAACCATGGGATGAACTCTCCAAACCCATCAGCTGGGATAACGTTTCCTTCTTAATATTGTCTCTCTTAGGAAATTTTCACAGTTCAAAAAAGTAACACAGCACAATGTCCTCTTTTGACAGTGATTGATAATCTTTTAAACACACAGAGACATTTCATATCTCACTTAAAACGTTTACCTAGTTCACCATTCTTTGAATAAAGATGGAAATATTCACTAGTCTGTAAAGCTACCATCTTCTAGCCTAATTTTATACATCTCTTACATTAGGTGTCCTGGAACAACAAACTGTCTCTACATACAATCTTGCTAAATGATGGAAGTTCTTTTTTTAAAAATTTATTTATTTATTATATGTAAGTACACTATAGCTGTCTTCAGACACCCAGAAGAGGGTACCAGATCTTATTACAGATGGTTGTGAGCCACCATGTGGTTGCTAGGATTTGAACTCAGGACCTCTGGGTTCTCTTAACCGCTGAGCCATCTCTCCAGCCCATGATGGAAGTTCGTTAAATACAGCGACCACCACTGTTTGTCAGCATCTATCTTCTGAAATGTGCATGGGCCTCATAGAACCTAAGCCTAAGGGAAGACTTAGCTACATCATTAGTTTTTTTCTTTAGATGTTTAGCTTTAGCTGTAGAAATGGCATGGTGGGTGGGGAAAAAGTAGATGTTAATGAGCCAGATGGAAGCACCTACCACAAAGTACCATGGATTAGGATTTGTGGTGAATTTGGTACAAAGGGTGAGAATAAACCAAGTAGCAAATGAACTCTTAAATTTTTGCTTTGCAGCTTCATGGAGGATAAACATCTTTAATGGAGTTTAACTTGAGAGTAACGAATGGGAGTTTTGTTTTGATCACATTAAAACTGAGGTAGCCTCAAGACAGCCAAGAGAAGATGTCAGATGAGCAGTTGCATATCCAAGGGAAGGTCTTGTTTAGGCATAAATTTATGACTCATGTGCTGATAATTAAAGTCATGTTGTAGTAGTTTTCTATTGCTACAACACAAGTTACCAAAAACTGAGCCACTTAAAACAATACATCTACTATGTGAGTTACTGTGGCTCAGAACTCCAGGCAGGGGTGGCCTATCTCCTTTGCTCAGGGATTCATTCAGTGACCAAGTGTCAATATAACTCAGGGTTTAAGATCTTTTCCTATGCTCATTAGTTGCTGGAAGAATTATATTTTTTTAAAGATTTATTTATTGCTATATGTAAGCACACTTTAGCTGTCTTCAGACACACCAGAAGAGGGAGTCAGATCTCATTATGGATGGTTGTGAGCCACCATGTGGTTGCTGGGATTTGAACTCAGGACCTTTGGAAGAGCAGTCAGTGCTCTTAACCACTGAGCCATCTCTCCAGCCCCAAGAATTATATTTTAGGGTATCACAGTACTAAAACTCTGAGACTCTGAATGAAACCTTCATTCTCTTCGCAGTGGCCCTTTGCAGAACCTGCCAGTTCACTTTACCAGCTCAACAAGTGTTTTCAATTTCATCAGCATGAAGGATGTTCACTTGAAAGCTCAGGACTCTCTTTTCATTCAGTTAGGCAAAAACTAGGAAAAATCTCACTTTGATTAACTGAGGTTAATGTTAACATCCTCAATCTTATGTGGAAATGCTTTCAACTTTTCTACTACGTGAAACTTACTATTGGGAGTGAAATCATATCATGTTTGAGTCCCAAGTGCAATAATAGGAGAGAAAGATACATCACATGTTCACCAGTGAGGAGCAGTCTTAAAACTGACCTTAGCCTTTTGTTTATAACATGTATCCAAAAGGTGAGAGATTATGTGAAAATGGTGACCAGAAAATAGTAATACAACATGGAGCCTCAGAAAACAAGAATCTCTCTTGCAAGGGCATATAAATGTCTGAAATTAAGACAGTGATGGGAGCTTCATTATTTTTATTTTTATAAGTGAAAGTCCAGTAGTAATCATAATACACCCAAGTACTTCAAATATTTTTTCTATTTCAATCTACCTAAACCAATAAAAATTTGATAGAGTCTGAGAACATTAATATCATTTTAGGCTCTTATTTATAAGAGCCAGAAACTGGAAACAACCCAGATGTCCCTCAACAGAGGAATGAATACAGAAATTGTGGTACATTTATACAATGGAGTACTACTCAGCTATTAAAAACAATAAATTTATGAAATTCTTGGGGAAATGGATGGACCTGGAGAATATCATCCTGAGTGAGGTAACCCAATCTCAAAAGAACACACACGGTATTCATTCTCTGATAAGTGGATCTTAGCCCAGAAAATCGGAATACAGGAGGTACAATCCACAAACCACAAGAAACTCAAGAAGAAGGAAGACCAAAGTGAGGATACTTAGTTCCTTCTTAAAAGGGGAAACAAAGTACCCATGGAAGGAGTTGTTGAGGCTAACCATGGAGCAGAGACTAAAGGAAGGACAATTCAGAGACTGCTTCATCTGGGAATCCTTCCCATATTCAATCATCAAATCTAGATACTATTGTGGATGCTCACAAGTGCTGGATGACAGGAGCCTGAGATAGCTGTCTCCTGAGAGGCTATGACAGTGCCCGACTAATACAGATGTAGACGCTCACAGCCATGCATTGGACTGAGTACAGGCTCCCCAATAAAGGAGCTAGAGAAAGGACCCAAGGAGCTGAAGGGTTTGCAGCCCCTTAGGAGGAACAACAATATGAACTAACTAGTACCCTCAGAGCTCCCAGGGACTAAAACTCCAACCAAAGAGTACACATGGGGGGACTCATGGCTCCAGCAGCATATGTATAGCAGAAGATGGCCAAGCTGGTCATCAGTGGGAGGAGAGGACCTTGGCCCTGTGAAGGTTCTATGTCCCAGTGTAGGGGAATGCCAGGGCCAGTAAACAGGAAGGGGTGGGATGGTGAGCAGGGGGAGTAGGGAGGGAGCAGGGGATTGTTATAATTTTTGTTTTATTTTATTTTATTTTTTGTCTTATTTTATTTTATTTTTATTTTTGGGGGGAGGGAGGGGGACCTGGGAAAGGAGATATTGTAAATAAAAAAACCTCTAATAAAAAAATAGTAATATTTTAGGCTCATATTACCATAGAATCTAAAATGGAATAAATACAAAATTAAAGATTAGAAATAGTCTAGTAAAATGTTCTCACTTTATTAATGATAATACTAACAATAATGGCTTTGACAAAGACAATCAAACAATGAATGGCCCACAACCTACCTCACTCTTACATCCCACACTGATTTCTTTGACTAAGTCTATGCTGAGACTAAAGTGTGTCACAAGGTTTTACCCAGAAAATTATCATCAGCTTATTCAGCATATCCTTCTTTTGTCTATATTTTAGGGTATGATGAGGACATCTGAGGTCTTTGAGAAACAATCTTTACAAAGCCTGAGAATGATGAAAAGTCCTCGTGATTTGTAGTAGTCTTCAAGTTGCTTCTGTGCTCTAAATTGGTCATTTGAAAAGACTGAAGATCCATTTCTTATTGTTCCAAAATGTGTGTGTTTTGTATAACTCTTCTAAAAGTCTATAAGTATTAGTGTGATAATATGTTCCTCCATTCAGTAGAAGAATGTTGTCTCCATTTCCACTAAAAAAGATTTAGACCATGTTGTAAATGATCTGTCTGACTTTTTTCCCAACTCTTTTAGATATTATATATATATACATATACATATATATATATGTATATATATATACATATATATATACATATATATATATATAGGCATCCAAAAACTGTTTGTTCTCACCCTGCTATGTTCATTGGCTTTGGAAACAAATAAAAGTAGATATGAACCCAGTATCTATTTTGTGCCATCTTTATTGTTACTTACATTAGCCATATTTTGAGTTCAATTGGAAGAGATTTTGTATGTTTTGAATGAGTTTATTATTTATACCACAAACCAAAAGAAAAGAAAAAATAGAAAATAATAGGCAGATAAGTATGCAGGTAGGTAGGCATGTAGCTAACAATAATAGTAACAACAATCATCATCATCATCATCTTCAAATTGAGTCCTCAAAATATCCAGCAGAAACTGACTGTGAAAGCTAGCTGGAGCTCCCCAATGAAAGTCTATTTCCTCTTAGGTATAGCTAACAAGAAAAGAACAAAGAGAAATGAGCAAAAACAGCATCATCACATAGGTGCTCACAACATCCCAAGGAACCCAACTGAGGGAATCTGAGGCAGTCAGGTGGAGGTTCCACTTGATCTTTCTCCCCATAGTTAAGCTTCCAGCTTCTCTTTCCTCCACAGACAATTTTATATCATGGGATAAACAAGATAATATTTATTGGAAATGATTTTTCTCTTAACTGTCCTCAAGGACAAGATAATTTTATTCTTGGAATGTTTTTTCTCTTCCCCTTCTTACAGAGTAGAGACCAGTCCACCCAAAGACAAGAGGCTTTGGAGAATACTTTGAGACAAAAATGTTTAACTCTGGCTTTGGAGGATAGCCCTACATGTAGAGCCGGCTTCTCAGTGAGTTCTAAAGTAACATAATGTACACCACAGTATCCAGTAAATGGGTCCATGAAAATTACCTCCTTAAGCCTCAGCTCCACCTCTTAAATGCCTATATGACTCATCAACTTCTACTGCTTTCATGAAAACAATAAGACATGTAAGTATGCTCACTATCATAGAATTCCCAACATTCCCATGCATCCTTCCATTAACCCCACTCTACCCTATGTTACACTTATGACATTATGTTATGTTATTTTGGAAGTAACAAAAGTAGCCCCATCTTTATTTGCATTTTTACATACTTTATGTTCATATTTGTTATTCTATTTTATTAAGAATATGCTCTTTTACATAATATAATATAATATTAGTAGTGTCCAAAAGAATTCTACACACCTGAGAAATATTGTATATTAGCATTAATCATCGTCCTCTTACTAAGATTCTTGCTTGAGAGTAGAATTTGAGGAGTAAAAGAAAATCCTTTTAGAAAAATAATACAAAAAGGACCCATACTAGGAGTACATAGTCTGGGAATACCACCAGGTGGCTGAGAACTCTGTCCTCGCGGACAGTATGTTTCCTTTCCGTTACCTTCCTCCTCACTGGGATCATGAGATACACTAGTAAAAACTGCCCTAGTTTGTGCTTTACACACAATGATGTGCTTCCTACTTTTTAGCCGGGTCATTGTTCAACAATCCTTGTTCTATGCTGCCTGTATTTTTCTGTTTTCAGTCTTAAGTGGCCTGATTTCATTTCCTTCTGGGAGTCAGGAAATGTGCCTTTCTATTTCTTTTAGTTTAAATTTAGTGTTCACTTTATGGACTTTATCTTCAGATTTTTCACTGGTGACAGTCAATAGAACTACACCACCTTACAATTTAGCCATATGGTATCACTTGTTAATTTCTGCACTTTCTGGTAACAGGAACAGACCTCAGTTCTTCATTACTATGGCAAGTTGAGTTTAAGCACAATGACCATGAGAAAGCAGTCTTGAATTGCCACAACAAATGTATACTAGATATTTAATAGACACTTTTTAACTATACAACACAGATCACCAAATGAAACTGGCTTGGCCAGGAAGGATTTTTCAGCACATGCTCATAAAGTCCAAGTATTATTAGGAATTGAAAAAAGAGCTAAAGAAAAATACAACTCAAACCTTCATTAACTAAAACTAGTAAGCCAGTGCCTGCTTTACCTGCCCTGTCCTCTTTATGTGCGTTTCTGCTGGTTTGCTAATGGTTCTGTCCCAGCATAATCTTTATCTTCTTGTTCCTTTATCTCTTGTCAGCTCCATGACCCAGATAAAATGAATTTTCATTTCCACCTAAAAATAGAGTGATTCACAAGAATCCGACCTTTGACTTGGAAATATCATTTTATATTAGAAAATTTAGTAAAGCAGTTGGTCTTGGGTTCAGTTCTATGAACACTCATTCATAAAGGCACAGAACCATGAAAGGAAGCCCTATGAGAATCATAAATTGGGAAGTAGAGAGTTTAAAATTACAAATAAAGGAAGAATCCCACTGGGCCAACAAGAACATTTCTTTCAGTATAGATATTAAACAAATATTTTTAAAGTTAGCATTAAATTATATGGCATGAGGTCTCAAGTTTCTCCAACCAACTATGATACTTGAACAACACAAGTATACTTGAACAAAAGATACTGATTCAATTTATAGTCTATGTTCCTCAAAGAAACAATTTCTACCTTGTTAGAGTCAAGAGATCAGTGTGGGCATTATTCAAATCAAAGTTCAGCTGAAGGCAAAGTTTTGTTAAATTGATGAATTTTTCATAAGGAAGTGGCTAGCAGTAAGATATTCTCTGGTAGACAAAGTACCCAAAAGTACAGTTGTGTGCTTTTAGGGAAGCCAGTACTTTGGCATAGATATGAGACTCAAAGGAAGATAAAGAGTCAAATAAATATAGGGGTGCTATACTTAATAAATACCCTGCAGAATGAAATTAGCATTTCCACCAATACTAGGAGCAAACATGAGACATTTGCTTATTAGCTGATCGGGGACAGGCTGGCTTCCCATGCTGCTTGGCACACAGCAGCACTTTGCTTCTAACCATATTGGAGCAGCCACTGCCACTTGAAGTCAACACATGCTGAGCACTTTGATATCACCTAGGACGTTGATAGAAATGTGGAGTCTCTGTTCCCTACTCAACTTGCCAGACCAGAATCAGCAGGTTAACTGATCCCTGGGGTTACAGCAAAGACCCCACACATACCAAATTTGAGGTACAGTAACAGAATAAAACAATGCAAGTAGCAAGAATTCAAAAGCAGACTAGGCTCTTAGTCAAGCCATCTAGGAGAAATCACTGGACAAAGATTTTGTCAGGCAAGAAAGGAATAATCCAGTGAATCACATTTTCTAAGTTAGTAGTAGACATATTTAAGATTTTAGTTTTAGTTGTGATTGTGCATGTGTCTTATGTGGTTTGTATTTGCTTATTTATTTCTTTGTTTTGTTGCTGTTGTTTTATTGATTGATCTATATATTTTTAAAACTGGATCTCACGATGTAGCCTTGACCAGCCTGAAACTCACTATGTAGACTAGGTTGGCCTTAAATTCACAGAGATCTGGTGAGTTTTCCCTTCTTAGTACTAAGTACCTGTACCTGTGTGGTTTTGTACTTGTGTATATAGTGCCCATTCAGACCAGAGAGGGCATCAGATCCCCAGGAAATGGACTTATAGTCAGTTGTGAGCCACCCAACCTGGGTGCTGAGAACAGAGCCCTGATTTTCTGCAAGAGCAGCGTGATGGTTTATATATGCTTGGGCAGGGAATGGCACTATTAGAACATGTAGCCCTGTTGGAATAGGTGTGTCACTGTGGGTGTGGGCTTTAAGACCCTCATCCTAGCTGCCTGGAAGACAGTATTCTGCTAGCAGCCTTCAGATGAAGATGTAGAACTCTCAGCTCCTCTTATACCATGCCCATCTGGATGCTGCCATGTTCCTGCCTTGATGATAATGGACTGAACCTCTGAACCTGTAAGCCAGCCCCAATTAATGCCTTTCTTATAAGAGTTGCCTTGGTCGTGGTGTCTGTTCACACAGTAAAACTCTAATTAACTAGGACAAGCAGTAAGTGCTCTTAACTGTTGAGCTATCTCTCTATGTTGTGGATTGCTGTCTATTTTTTAATGCTCTCTCAG
Organism: Mastomys coucha; assembly: GCF_008632895.1. Lineage (NCBI taxonomy): Eukaryota > Metazoa > Chordata > Mammalia > Rodentia > Muridae > Mastomys > Mastomys coucha. The sequence goes on from NW_022196902.1 coordinate 23,110,450, forward strand.
GGGTGCTTGTTTTCAGGGGTGAGGTCAGGTGAGATTTTAATTTATCAGATAAGGCTAGAGCCTGTGATTGGACAGTAGAGGGAGAGGGCGGAGCTGAAAGTTTTAGAGAGGGGAAGGAGGAAGAAGGAGAGATAGACAAGGAGAAAGATGATGAGAAGGAGAACAGGGGAGACAAGATTGAAACAGAAGGAGAAGAAGATGGAGCTGACACACATGGTCTGGAGAAGCCACAGTAGATAGAGATTTCATAGATGGGCAATAAAATAATGTAAGGTACATTTATCCAAGCTAGGTATGTAGCTTATGTTTATATCAATTTAGCTTTGTGTTCTTTGTGTGGACATTTTGGGGTTGAAGATTTACTCTTATAAATATGGCTGGTACATTACAAGTCTCTAGTGTTATCAATATACGTGGCTAAGGGATTCTGAGTGAGTGGTAACTGACTTTATGCAGGATAGCCACAGGAGGGGTGGTGGATTGCCTGGGGAGTGCAAGTAGTTTGGCGCAAGCTAGCCAGGACCCATGTGGGGTGGTCGAGACCTCGATGCTGGTGCCTAGCCAGTTTAGCATGGTTTGATTTTTAAAATAACATGCTACATCTTTAGATCCTAGCTTGTAAATTTTGTAAATTTTGAAAGGCAGAGTTCTAAACAAAAATAGATTCTTTAAAGAATAGCTGTAGCCAGTATTAACAAAATTACATTTATGTGATAAAACACCTAAAATCTGGCAATAGAATGATAATAGGCAACAGGTGACAATATCTTTGAGAGTGTGTTTGTTGCCCTGGATGGAGGTTCTTACAGATGCATGCATATTTAAGTCTGTCAGATGTATGTGTCTGAGATCTCTGTCATCTGCCTTTTTGTCTATCCTACCCTACCTCTAGGGTGTTCTCTACAATTCTGTCATCTGAGACATGGCCTCAAAGTCTTCTTGCCAAGAAGAAATGAAGGGATATTCAGATGAATTATACTGTGTCTGTACATATGTTTTAACATTCCAGAAAAAATTATAGAGATTTCTTAAATAAAAAAACTATTTAGGTGGAAGTTATAAAAGTCAAAATTGTATAAAAAGTAATTTTTCTTTAAAAAGAGTCTTTGTTGTCCATCTCTTTCACACAGACAAGACTTTGGAGACTGGATAATTTACAGAGAAGTAAACTTTATCATTATGGCTCATGAGACCCAGGTCAATGTCTTCGTAGACCATAGTGAAGGCTATGTGATGGCAAAAACCAGACAGGCAAGAAGATATTTACTAAATACAAAACCAAAGAGAACCTTCACTTAGAAGTAATTCAGCACTAGAAAGTGAGATTTATTTGCTCTTACCACAAAAAAAAAAAGACATTAATCCTTTCATGGTGGCAGAGCTTCCCAAAAGCCAACAACTTAACATCTCCGCTTAAACATCTCAGCTCTCAACATCATGGCTCTGGGCAAAGCTTTAGCACCAGTTTTGATGAGAACTAGCACATTCAAATTATAGCACTCTATTACCTTTAAAAATATATTTGGGAATCTAGCAGAACAATCATTTGACATATGGTCCTCTAAAAATATCCTAAACTGGGAGTGGTAACATAGACCTGTGATCTCAGCATTTGGGATACTGAGGCAGAAGGACCATGTGTTCAGTGCCAGCTAGAGATACAAAGTATGACTACTTTTTATAAGACAAAGGGATAAGGAGTCATCTATATTACTTTATAGCACTTGTTCCTTTAAGGCTCAAGAAATATCACAGAAAAGGTAGAAGAAGCATCGTAAGAGCATCAGAGAGTTTAAGGGCAAAATATGACAGGATCATTGAACACATGAGCTCACAGAAACTATGGATGTTTGCATTAGACCTGCACAGGATTAAGCCAGTGAACATTTCAGCACAGGTGGCTTAGAGGCACTTGAGTCTTATTCCTAGCTGAGGACAGTTAATGGATACTAGGGAAGAGGAAGTCAGTTCTCTTTAGGAGTGTCCTCTCTGGTAGGGTGACCATGCTCCAGTGAATCGCTCCACCCCCAACATGTATGAGCAGCACTAGTAAGACTCAGTGGGTTCTTTCTAAAATAAAAAATTTAAATAGGAAATGAAGTGAGAATGGGACATGGAGATGAAGATTTGAGAGGAGTTAGAGGTGAGGAAGGAACATGAATGTGAGCAAATACATTGTATGCATGTGTGACTTTCTCGAGGAATAAGCTTAAGATAATATATGATAAAAAGAAAAATATATGCAAAATAAGTAAATAAATAAAATGCTTTTTTGCCAGGGAGTGATGGCACACGCCTTTAATTCCTTTAATCCCAGCACTTAGGAGGCAGAGGCAGGTGGATTTCTGAGTTCGAGGCCAGCCTGGTCTACAGAGTGAGTTCCAGGACAGCCAGCGCTACACAGAGAAACCCTGTCTCAAGAAAAAAAAATGCTTTTTGCTTCATGGATTTGTAGAAAATAAGAAATAAATGATTGGGTATTTTTATTGCATTTTTCTCTCTATACAAGCACGCTATTTCAACCTCATGCAACTGTTCAAACTTACACCAACATCTAAATACACTTAAAATTCACTACTGATTGCAATCATTAAAGTTTTCTGTCATTTATTTAAAAACAATATATATTAAGCAGCCTTTAGGGATGGAGTTGCTTCTGAATTTTTTAAGGGTCTGCGTAAGTTGAATGAGGAATGTAAAAATAAAAAGAATCTAAAAATATCAATATTTTGCACACACAATCACAAACCTTGTCTTTACTACAGTCCTGTCAGGAAATCAGTTGATTTAAGTAACTGGCCCTGCCCTACCTGCTGACTATACTCTGGCTCAGCTAGTATTAATAATGCTGTAGGCAAAGCCCCAATGTATAATTTTATGCCTTTGTCAGTACACAGTACCTCCCAACGTTTGCATAAATTTCTGATGGACACAAAGAATTGTATAATGAATTTCTATCAACACTGAAGGAAATGCAATTTGTCCACCACAGGACAAGTTTGAGCTCCTGCCAACCTGTCATATTCCACTATTCCTGGTCTACAGAACCAAGATCTAATACAGTAGAACATACATAGAGGCACAAACGATGAAGTTAAGCTTTCCACCTTACGTCTACCCAAGGAATGGGGCAAAGCTACATAGTCCTACATAAAAAAGCAACCGTGTTGGTAGGCTAATTTGAAAGACTTGTAGTCCTTCTCACGTTTATCCTTTCCCCACAGTTGTAGGAGAAAACCACACCCTAACCACAGAATCTAGTCCAGAATTCTCTTATCAAACTGGCAGGCTCTCCAACATGCAGACGAAGGCTTTGCCACTTCCTTCACACCTACACACAGTAACAGCTGTGCTGATATGCTTGGCACCTGCCACAGAATTGGAGAGGTTTCAGAGGAAGACCAAAGAACAGTGCGTTTGAGTTGGCTGACTAGAAGAAAACATGGTAGCACATGACAGCTATAGCAGGAAGAAACATTATCACATGGCAACTTTCTTAAATTGTCACTGGTTCCTTCAGTACCAGTAGTGTATAAAAATATTAAAAGTTAACAGCAACACAAGCTTGAGAGTGGAGAAAAACTTTGAAGCTTGAAATGGTGGATCTTTTTTTTATTATTATTATTAGATATTTTCTTTATTTATATGTCATATGATTTTTCCTTTCCCAGTTTCCCCTCCAAAAAACAAACAAACAAACAAAAACAAACAACAAGAACAAACCCCTGTTGCCTGCCCCCTCCCTATGCCTGCCACCCCACCCTCTCCCACTTATTGGCCCTGGCATTCCCCTACACTGGGGCACAGAACCTTCACAGGGCCTAGGTCCTCTCCTCCCATTGATGATCGAATTTGCAATCCTCTACAATACACATGCTGCCAGAACAATCAGACCCACCATGTATACTCCTTGGCTGGTGGTTGAGTCCCTGGGAGCTCTGAGGGTACTAGTTAGTTCATATTGTTGTTCCTCCTAAGGGGCTGTAAACCCTTCAGCTCCTTTGGTCCTTTCTCTAACTCCTTCATTGTGGACCGTGTACTCAGTTCAATGGATGGCTGTGAGCCTCTACATCTGTATTAGTCAGGTACTGTCAGAGCCTCTTGACAGCAATATTAGGCTGGCTTGTCCTTTCTTCAGTCTCTGCTCCATAGTTAGTCTCTGCAACTCCTTCCATGGGTATTTTGTTCCCCCTTTTAAGAAGGAATGAAATGGGTGGATTGTTTCTTAACTACTTATTGAGCTAGCTGCTCAATTTTAATTATGATTACTGCTTTACAAACTCATTATAGTAAATCTTTAACATACTGATATTCTAAATAATTATTATTTCCATCACCCAGAGATAACTATATTGCATTAACAGCTTTTAATGTCAGTATTCATAGATTTTTCTAATATATCATTGTATATATTGTAATATCATTTTAATGTTTAAGACACACAAGTTAATTTTTTTAAAATAAAGAGTACTTTATTAATATAAAAATATTTATAATGCAAATTTGTAAAAAAAAAAAACCAGAATATATAATAGAACTATGGATAAAGTATGGAAATAGAAAACATTATAAAAAATCTGTTTAATCTCATTAAGAGAAATACAAATTAAATAATGTGAAATAGCTTCGCTCATCTACTAGAGACTTGAACAACGATGAGTGAGGATGATGTTCATGACATAAAGTGGTGGAAATTGAGATTTCGTTGGGTGCGATGCACCTATTTTTTTCAAAAGTTTTTAGATGTACACATTAATGTAACAATTTGATTTTAGGAATTTACTCCATATCCTGCTACAAGCATGTCAACAATATAGGAAATGATGGAATTTCCTCTCTATAGTAGAAAGCCATGCTTGTTCCTATGGCCATGAGAAGATGATCATGGGCTGTATAGGAGATGATGGCATTTCCTCTCTATAGTAGAAAGCCATGCTTGATCCTATGGCCATGAGAAGATGC
>NW_022196902.1:23115512-23140874 GCF_008632895.1 Mastomys coucha
TGAGAAGATGCTCATGGGCTGTCTAGGAGATGATGGCATTTCCTCTCTATAGTAGAAAGCCATGCTTGTTTCTATGGCCATGAGAAGATGATCATGGGCTGTTAAGTGACAATGTGCCTTGCCTGTATTCACCCGTGGTCATGAAATTAGTCATATGCAGATGCATATGTGTCAGTATTACTTCAAATTTATAGATGCTGATGCTGCAGATTGTTAAACATGAATGAGTTGGGAAGAGACATAGGTATAGACCTTCTATAATATTCCATGCCACGTACTTCATTATTAAAGAACACTAATTGTTCTTCTGAGGTGGAACTCTCAAGTCTGTAGTACAGGCTAGCTTGGAAATCACTATGTAAACTGGGCCAACCTTGAACTTGTGACATTTCTTCTTCTAGAGTGCCTGCCCTGACCCCAGTGGCAGGATCATAGATGTGAGCCATCAGGACTGGCTGGTTGATTACTTTTATGATACATTTTAAAACTTTTATCTGCCTTTGGGGAAAAAAAAAAGGTTCAGTAATACTCTACTCTAGTGGATTATAAATTGCAATAGTTTTCTCTCATACCTTCTGTCGGTGGTGTATAATAGCCAAAAGCTGGAGACTTACTCTTGTATATAAAAGTTTTTATGAAGTAGTGACTACCAAAACTATTTCCCTTTGGTGGGGGCGTGGTTAGGATAGGTGTCTTACTCTTTTTTTTTTTAAACTTCTATTGCATTGTGATGAGAAAATTTACATGACTTCTATTTATCTGAATTTGGTAACATTTAAAAACATATTTTAAGTAAATAGAATTAAATCACATTCTTATTTTCCTTTTGTACCCCAACTCCTCCCAGAGACCCCCCCTTCAATACCTACAATATCTTTTTTGTCATATTCTTTAAAATTTAGAAAATATTATAACAATAAAAATGAGTATTATAAAAGTTCTTTGAAATAAAACAACAATCAATTTAACAGTCTTATGTAGATGCTTGTCTACAGCAATACTAAAAATACATATGTTTTTCTCAATATAAATTTTAAATAACTCCATACATATTAACTGTATATTTCAAAATAATACATCACTACTAGTATTTTCTTAAATGAACATAAATATGTAAAGTGGTTTTGTTTCTTTCTTTGTTTTGTATTTAGTAGAGTTTAAAATCTTGGCTCTTACTATGGTACAAGCCCAAAATAAGAACAATTTTTAGACACTGGATTTCATTGTAATAAGGCTATACTTCAATGACCCTCACATCACCAAAGGATTTTACCTCCATTGTAGCTAAGCTGAGGGTTGATAGTTCTGCTGCATCAAGGAATGAATTGTAGCTCAATTTTTGGATACAGACTTCCTGCTATGGTCAAAGCTATTTGACTTGAGTGAGTGACTTTATTCTCAGCCCACAGAGAACAGGTTGCATTCATTTAAGAAATGGTGTATGTATTAAGATGGCTGATCTATAAAGTCATTCACCAACTGTTTCAATGAACAATGGTTCTGCTTGGAGGGTGGCACAGACATTAAATGAGGGTAAGAATTTGGTTCATTAGCTATGATAATTTGGAAAAGCATTCATCTCAGAGAAAGAGTAACTTATAAAATCCTCTTTTTTAAACTTGATTCAAGAGTTACAAACGTCAAGCAAAGCATTCAGTCTTACTCTTTGTTATTCTCTTACAAGCAACCTCCCTAGTTAATCGTCTGTTTCTTTTGGTTATATAAATACATTTGAAATATATATGCTGTTCTGAAAAAGATAGTATAGTGTAAAGACATGAAATAAACAATACTACTAATAGAGAGGCTGAAATAGGAGAAGCAAGATTTCAAGACCCTTATGTTGTACACAGCCAGAAACTGTCACAAACAAACAGGCTGAAAGTGTGTATAAATTGTACAATGTTGGACCTATTTCTCCAATTACCAAATTAGAGAGACGATTGGATGACAATCGACAAATTTCTAATTCCTCATATTATTGGATTTCAATCAATTAGGATATGTTGGTAATATTAATTTTCATATTAATATATTAAGAAAAAGTAATTGTCACTTCCTGTTTTTTGTTGTAAGAGGTGGAATTAGGTTTGTGTGGATTTGTTGAAAGAGTACCTTCTTACTTCTTCTGGGGTGTAGTTTTGCTCCTTATGTTGATGTTTTCCATCTAGTATCCTTTGTAGGGCTGGATTTGTGGAAAGATACTGTGTAAATTTTGTTTTGTCATGAAATATCTTGTTTTCTCCATCTATGGTAATTGAGAGTTTTGCTGGGTATAGTAGCCTGGGCTGGCATTTGTGTTCTTGTAGGGTCTGTATAACATCTGCCCAGGATCTTCTAGCTTTCATAGTCTCTAGTGAGAAGTCTGGTATAATTCTGATAGGCCTGCTTTTATATGTTACTTGACATTTTTCCCTTACTGCTTTTAAAATTCTTTCTTTGTTTACTGCATTTGGTGTTTTGATTATTATGTGTCGGGAGGAATTTCTTTTCTGGTCCAGTCTATTTGGAGTTCTGTAGGCTTCTTGTATGTTCATGGGCATCTGTTTCTTTAGGTAAGGGAAGTTTTCTTCTATGATTTTGTTGAAGATATTTCCTGGCCCATTACATTGGAAATCTTCACTCTATTCTATACCTATTATCCTTAGGTTTGGTCTTCTCATTGTGTCCTGGATTTCCTGGATGTTTTGGGTTAGGGGCTTTTTGCTTTTTACATTTTCTTTGACTGTTGTGTCAATGTTTTTTATGGTGTCTTCTGCCCCTGAGATTCTCTTTTCTATCTCTTGTATTCTGTTGGTGATGTTTGCATCTATGACTCCTGATTTCTTTCCTAGGTTTTGTATGGCCAGGGTTGTCTCTCTTTCTGTTCATTATCTTTATTGTTTCTATTTCCATTTTTAGGTTCTTGATGGTTTTGCTCATTTCCTTCACCTGTATGATTGTGTTTTCCTGTAGTTCTTTAAGGGATTTTTGTGTTTCCTCTTGAAGGGCTTCTAACTGTTTACCTGTGTTCTCTTGTATTTCTTTGAGGGTACTATTTATGCCTTTCTTAAAGTCCTGTATCATCACCATGGGAAATGATTTTATATCTGAATCTTGCTTTTCCAGTGTAATGGTGTATCCAGGACTTGCTATGGTGGGGATATTGGTTTCTGATGATGCCAAGTACCTTGGTTTGTGTTGCTTATATTCTTACGCTTGCCCTACATCATCTGATTATCTCTAGTGCTACCTGCCCTTGCTAAATCTGACTGGAGCCTGCCCTTCCTGTGATCCTGGTTGTGTCAGAACTCCCCAGAGTCAAGCTGTCTCTGTGATCCTGTGATTCTGGGATCCTGTGATCCTGGTCTTGTTAGATCACCTGGGAGTGGAGCTTCCTCTGGGTGTTGTGGGACTGGCTGTGGAGCTTGGGCCCAAGGTCTGTTCTGGACAGCAGCCCAGACAGACCCGAAGGAACCTGAGTCACTGGGCTGGCAGAGTGCCTGTGTGTCACACACAAGTTAATTTTAAGAGCTGCTGGATATGCCATGAAGTTCAGTAAAATTTATTGGATTCAATAAATGGACATTTAAATCATTTCCAATTTGTATTAGCATTAATAATATTATAATGAACATGCTTATTGGTAGAGCTTTCCACCTCTATCCCAAGAACGAATTGATGAGTTGATACAAATATCCATTTCAAAGCTTTTCAGACATATTAGTATAAGTTGATTCCAAAGTAATCTGTGTTATAATGCAAATTGTTTTAAAATATAAGATTACACTCAGTGGTAACAGCAATTATCCCCAGTAACAAAACAAATTCCTGCATTTGGAGGTCTCAGATGAAAGGAAACTTCCTTACTGATTATTATGACTAATATTGATTATCAACTTGTAAGGATCTAGAATTATCTCAGAGAAGTAATCGCTGGGTATGTCTATAAGGTAGATGTTTTGTTTATTTATTTGTTGTTTTAGAAATGATTAGGTGAAGTAGAAATGAAGTTGAAAGACTTAACATCAATGTGGGTGGCTCCATTCCCTAGGCTGAGGTCCTGTAGTAAACCATAAGGACAGCAAAAGCTGAGTACCAGCAGCCATTTCTTCCTGTTTCCTGAATATGATGTGTCCACTTGTCACAAACTCTTAGCATCAAGCCATCCCCACCATAATAACCTGGACCCTCAAACTGTGAGCCCAAATAAACTTTTCTTTCTCTAATTTGTTTTATCTATAATCTTGTCACAATAATGAGATATTGATATACTGTCTGCTCATCATTTTAAAATACTTTCTACATTCAACATAAAACATCCTGCATGTTAGAGAATGTTCAATCTTTTCAGAACTTTGAATGGTGTCTGTAGAGTAAGTCCTATGTAGTATACTACAGGCTACATTCAAGGCTAACTGCAGACACCTAGAAGTGATGGCAGTGGATCTGCAACCCTCTCTGCCCTTTCTCTGAAAGCAGAGAGCCTGCCTTCAGGGAGTGCTTTAACCCAGGGACTCTGGTGAGATATGCCATTTACTCTCTGGTGACTTTCTAAGGTGGGACCAGCCAGGAGGCACAAGCCTCACAAGTGGCAGGGCAGCCTGGTCAGGATCCTTTCTACCTCAGACCACACCTAGGAGGGACAACAGACACACAGTCCTCTCTACACCTTTCCCCCAAGTGTAGATCCTGTCTCCAGGGTATGCTATGACCCAGGACTCAGGACAGACAACTGATCCACTTGTCCATGGACCAAGTAAGTTTCCAAGGTGATTGAATCAATAAACACATCACTTGCTAAGGATGCCAAAATTTCTTATGGAACATGACATTGGCAGGCAGTTCATTTTGGATTATTATTTCGTTGCATTTAAAACCATGTGAGCAGTCAAATCCCCACAGGCTCAGTGTAAACATTCCCCACCCTAAGTGCTTCAGGAATACATGTTCATGTCATTATCTGCAAGTCAATGCTTCAATAAAGAAAATTACCCACTCGGAAAAACCAGGCCACAAAATAATGACTCTGCCTTTACAAATATGTGCCAGACTAGAAAAGAGGTACAAACACTAAAGACTAGTATTTCATCTTTTTTGTGTTAGACAACCTGTGAACTCAGCAAGGTATAAACCGAAAGGACTAGAACAGCCAGAATATGATAGATACATAGATAGATAGAATACGATAGATAGTTACATGATGACTCCTTTTCCCTTGCTCTCAGTGAGATAAGTAATTGGTTTAATATTTTTCATAAAATTTGTTGGGAAACTGGGGGGATTTGAATGAGAAATGTCCTCCATGGGCTCATGTATTTGGACACTTGGTCCCCAGTTGGTAGTGCTATTTAAGGAGACTATATAACCTTTAGAGTTGGAGCTTTGATGGAGAAGTACATCACTGGAGGAGGGATTTGAGAGTCTGTCACCTCTCCAAACTTCTAGTACCCTCAGTGTTTTGTGTTTGCTGTGGAAGATATAACCATGCAGCTTCGTCTGCCTTGCCTTTCCTGCCATTCTAGACACTTCTCTAACTTTACGCCAAAATAAACTCTTTGATATGTCACTTGCAGTCATGATGTTTTTATCACAGCAACAAAAAGTAGTTACTGTAGAAATATGAAAGGTTATATTTTTATTTTCTAAAAGCTGCATAGTATGATATTTTCCTTAACAAGTTGGCACAAATTATAGACACCACTCTTAATCTTCTTGACAATTTAGACTATTAAAAATCATGCACCTAAGAAAATAAGAAAATACAAACATATTTTTTTGCTCATGAAACCAATTGCAAATCTATCTAATCAAGATTATAACACAGTAATTTTGTATTTAAGCTTAACTAAAGCCTCTTAAAAGTCAATACCCAGGAGTTCTGATTCCTTTTTTTCCTGGCAATTCTCATAATAGAGAGTTTTGACGCTATTCATTGTTCCAATGACTTTCAAATTGCATTCAAAATTAGGCACATTTTTCTTAAGAAACTTCATTGCCTATTTGATGTTTCTCAAGCCCTTTGAATGGGAATTATTGATGGAGGGACATTTTCCATGGCTATTTCTTCAATTTTTCCTTGTTATAAAATCACACACACACACACACGCACACACACACACACACACACACACACACACACACAGTGCCTTTGAGCATAACTGGAAATTAAGCCAGATGCATGAACATGTGTTTTGTGAGTACAGAGAGATGTCACTTTTCATGGATCCTACTCTACACGTTTATTACTTGAACAACCTGTTCTTTCTCCCTGAAATGGCCAGCCCTTTCTGCATCAAGGGACGCTTACTTCCTCCAGGGATTACTATGCTTCCCCTTACTACCCAAGCTTAGTAAAGTACAAGTACACCGTGGGCTCTGGATTTTTCACTGCACTGCTTATCTCAGTATTGTATGAGAATTGGGCTCCTCGGGATATTACCAACTCCTTCAAAGCCTTCAGCAACTTTGTGTGTTCATTGTCCATCAAAGTAACTTGAATTATGATTGTCTAGTAAGTGAGGGAATAAATCTCATAAACAATTCACACAAAATGTCCCACAGTCTTGTTCCCCTCTCTCTTGTTTTTTTATTGATTTAAGTTTTATTGCATTATGATGAGAAAAGACACAAAATTTCAATTTATCTGAATTTTTTAATATTTAAAAACATATTTTAAGTAAACAGAATTACATCACATTCTTGTTTCCCTTTTGTACCCCAACTCCTCCCAGAGAACTCCCTTCAATACCTGCCATAGCTTTTGGGTTTTTATCATATTCTTTAAAATTTATAAAATACTGTAACATTAAAAATGAATTTTATAAATATAGTTTGATATAAAACAACAATCAATTGAACAGTTTTTTGTAGATGCTTGTCTACAGAAATACTGAAAATACATATGTTTTTCTCAAAATAAATTTTAAATAACTCCAAACATATTAACTGTATGATATTTTAAAATAATATATCACTATTACTTTTTTTTAAATGGACATAAATAGATAAAGACTTTTAGTGTGATTGTTTATTTGTTTTGTTTTTAGTAGAGCTTACTGTGGTACAAATCCAAAATAAGAATAAGTTTTAGACATTGGAGTTCACTGTAACAAGGCTGTACTTCAATGACCATCACATCAACAAAGGATTTCACCTCCATCATAACTAAGCTAAGACTTGTCAGTTCTACTGTGCCAAGGAATGAATTGCAGGCACTATTTTCGGATACAGATTTCCTGCTATAGTCAAAGCTATTTGACTTGGGTGATTGTCTTCATTCTCAGCCCACGGGGAACAGGTTATATTCATTTAAGAAACTGTGTGTGTGTGTGTGTGTGTGTGTGTGTGTGTGTGTGTGTGTGTGTGTGTGTATGATGGTCTATCCATGAAGTCATTCACCAACTGTTTCAACGAACAATGGTTCTGCTTGGAGTGTGGCACAGACATTATGTGAGGGTAAGAATTTGGTTCATTGGCTGTGATGATTTTGAAAAGCATTCATCTCAAAAAAAGAGTAACTTATAAAGTCCTCTTCTTCAAAATTGATACAATAATTATAAATATCAAGCAAAGCATTCAGTCTCACTCTTTGCTGTTTTCTTACAAGCCACCTCCCAAATTAATTGTCTACATTTCTTTTGGCTGTATAAACAATTTTGAAATATGTAAGCTGTTCTGAAAACCATTGTATAGTGTAAAAACATCAAATAAACAGTCCTACTAATAGAGAGTCTGAGATAGGAGAAGCATGATTTCAAGACCAATATGTGGTACACAGCAAGGCACTTGTCACATGCTTGTTTAAGCAGAAAATATATATGGATTGTACAATATTGGACCTACTTCTCCAATTACCAAATTAGAGAGACCACTGGATGACAACCAACAAATTTCTTTTTTGTTGTTGTTTTGTTGTTGTTTTGTTGTTGTTGTTGTTGTTTTGTTGTTGTTGTTGTTGTTTGAGACAGTATTTCTCTGAGTAGCCCTGGCTGTCCTGGAATTCACTCTGTAGACCAGACTGGTCTTGAACTCAGAAATCCACCTGCCTCTGCCTCCCAAGTGCTGGGATTAAAGGCATGCCCCACCACTGCTTGGTTAACAAATTTCTAATTCCTCACATTTTTGAATTTCAATCGACTAGTATATGTTGATAATATTAATTTGCATATTAAGCGATATTAAGAAAAAGTAATTGTTACTTCCTCTTATTTTTGTTGTTAGAGGTCGAATTATGTTTGTGTGGGTTTGTTAAAAGATTACTTTTTTGCTTCTTCAAGGGTGTAATTTTGCTCCTTATGTTGGTGTTTTCTATCTATTATCCTTTGTAGGGCTGGATATATAGAAAGATATTGTGTAAATTTGGTTTTGTCATGGAATATCTTGTTTTCTCCATCTATGGTAATTGAGAGTTTTGCTGGGTATAGTAGCCTGGGCTGACATTTGTGTTCTTGTAGGGTCTATATGGCATCTGCCCAGGATCTTCTGGCTTTCATAGTCTCTGGTTAGAAGTCTGGTGTAATTCTGATAGGCCTGCCTTTATAAGTTACTTGATCTTTTTCTCTTACTGCTTTTAAAATTCTTTCTTTGTTTAGTGCATTTGGTGTTTTAATTATTATGTGTCGGGAGAAATTTCTTTTCTGGTCCAGTCTATTTGGAGTTCTGTAGGTTTCTTGTATGTTCATAGTCATCTCTTTCTTTAGGTTAGGGAAGTTTTCTTCTATAATTTTGTCGAAGATATTTACTGGCCTCTCTCTTCTATACCTATGATCCTTAGGTTTGATCTTCTCATTGTGTCCTAGATTTCCTGGATGTTTTGGGTTGGAGCTTTTTGCTTTTTGCATTTTCTTTGACTGTTGTGTCAATGTTTTCTATGGTGTCTTCTGCCCCTGATTATCTCTTCTATCTCTTGTATTCTGTTGGAGATGCTTGCATCTATGACTCCTGATCTTTTTCCTGGGTTTTCTAACTCCAGAGTTGTCTTCCTTTGTGATTTTTTTATTGTTCCTATTTCCATTTTTAGATCATGGATGGTTTTGCTCATTTCCTTCACCTGTTTGGTTGTGCTTTCCTGTAGTTCTTTAAGGGATTTTTGTGTTTCCTCTTTAAGAGCTTCTAGCTGTTTACCTGTGTTCTCCTGTATATCTTTTAGGGAATTATTTATGTCCTTTTTAAAGTCTTCTATTATCATCATGAGAAGTGATTTTAGATCTGAATCTTGCTTTTCCGGTGTGATGGTGTTTCCAGGACTTGCTATCGTGGGACAGTTGGGTTCTGATTATGCTAAGTCACCTTGATTTCTGTTGCTTATGTTCCTACACTTGCCACCTGCCATCTGATTATCTCTAGTGCTACCTGCCCTGGTTACATCTGATTGGAGCTTTCCTTCCTGTTTACTGGACTGGAAGAATTCTTGTGTGGCTGGGTCCCACTGGTCCCAGTTACACCCACTGTTGGGACAGATGTGTCCTCCTTACCTCTGATCCTATCATCCTGGGCATGTTAGAGCCCCTGGGAGTGGAACTTCATCTAGCTGTTGTGCGACTGACTCCCCTCCCTCTTGTTGTTTCCCAGGGACACCTACCTTTCCTCTTCACTGTTCCCACATTATGGAATCTCATACCTCAGTTCAAATCCCTGTTTACACACCTGTTTCCAGTTGAGACTGAGATCCTCTCCTTGGGATAAAGATGCAGAGAGACATAGAAATATATGGCTGTGTATCACACTGTGTATCACAGTCAGTGATGGGCACCACAGGACATATTTTCATAACTTATATCATGTAGTCACACCATTATTACTTTGGTTTGGATAAGTACACTCTGGTGTTTGCACAATGACACAAATGAAGCAGTTCTCTGTAAATCTTTGTTGTTTATCAATATAATGGCTCTATATCAATATAAGGATGTCAAAGATTAGAAAAATTAAGCCATTGTTTGCATGATTTAAAAAATACATAAAAGAGATAATAAATAGTGTTAGGCCCTATTTGCATGCAAATACAAAAGCCAGTGTTAACAGTTCCTCTTAAGGCCATTTCCCTAGACACAGGCATGTGGCTTTGTGAAGTACTTTGGAAACTGCTAACTTTACTTAATTCTAACCTGTTAGATGTCCTTTTTAAAAAGAAAATTCAAAGAAGTTTGACATTATGGCAAAACTTTGAAAAGTGGCTGCTTCTTAGTTTCCTCTAACCAATCAGCCTTTAACCTTCATCAAACAGCAAAAGATTTTCCTTCAACTTTGCCCTCCATATTTCAACCGCTGAACTGCCTTTAGGCTGTTTGTCTCCAAGCAGTCAATAAACTTGCTCAGTCCTATGTGTCCTGTACTCAGTTCTCATTGGATAATGCTTTGATATTGATCAAGGGAAATTTATTAATTAATAAAAGTTTCAATTTAAAGAATGTCTGCAGTCTATGAAACATTGTCCTGTACACTGAAATTCCCACCAACTTCAGTGCTGCTGGTTTGAGTCTGGCATTACTGTTAACGAGGAAATTGAGTCCCTCACAAGGAGAATACTAAGCCTGCTCTTAACTAACCAGTAAATGAGTGATCTGTACCAGAGTCTATCTGACCCACCCAAAGTCCATTCCTTCACTAGCTCACCCTTTCAAGCTTTGGACACTCACAGGCTTTTTGGTTTTTGTATAAAATGAACAACAACAACAAAAAAATCTAGAAACACATACACAGAACATAGGATCTATAACTTCTTATGAAGCAATGATTATTTTTCTTCAAACAGAATAAGACTATGTTCTTCTAGCCGGGCTTAGTGTGAGAGGATATGCTTAGCTTCATAGAGACTTGAAATGCTAAGGTGGGGGGATACCCAGGTGGGCCCACACCTGCTAAGAGGGGAAGGGGAGGAGGAATGTGGGAAGGATTATGGGAGGAGATGACCAGGAGGCAAGCCATAAGCAGGATGTAAAGTGAATAAGTTAATAATAATAATAATAATAATAATAATAATAATAATGAACAGAATAAGACAGTTCCTGCCTTTCTATTTTTACTTTTTTAAAGGTAACACACAGAGTAACGGACTTCACTAAGACATACACACACACAGGGGTGTACTTGTTTCTTATACACCCTCTCTCCCACTGCTTTCTTCAAACTCCCTGTCCCCCCCCCTCCCACTGCTTTCTGCAAACTCCCTGTCCCCTCTTCTGTTTCCCTTCCTATATCTTCTTTCAATTCATTTATATTTTAATATCAACTTCCTAAAGACAGAAAAATGAGCTGACTGTGACACAATAGCTAGATTTAGTTAGTGTGTTGCCTCAAATGTAATGCATACTGTTGATTTAATACAAACTTACTGGTATGACAATCAGTCAGTTAAGGGAGTCATTTTGAAATCAATTGAAAATAAATATATGTATCCAATCATCAAGAAATTGTGGCCAACTTAGAAGGGCTTTAATTTATAAATCTGTCTTTGTGCTCCCTGGGGACATGGACTTTGTTTCACTCATTATGAAGTGCATAATACATAATTGTTAGGTAAATGTATAAATAATAGAAATGTCTAAAATAATTTTACCCCACAAATTAAATCACATTTAACAGAACTGAACACAAACATAAATTTTAACCAGTATCACAAGAGTACTGAAAGAATTTGTGCTACTTTATATTTATAATTGGGGATTGTCAGTATTTTTTATTATTATTATAACCATACTCACAAATATAAAATGATACCCCATTGTTCTTTAAACTTATCTTTTCCTGACTACCAGTGATGCTGAATCCCTTGTTAATTCTTTAATATTCTTCTTTGGACTATTGACTTTTTTGTCTACTTCATTTTTTTTTAAACTTTCACTTTTTAAAAATTGGATATTTTATTTATTTACATTTCAAATGTTATCCCATTTACTGGTTTTCCCTCTGGAAACCCTTTATCCCATCCTCCCTCCCCATGTTTCTATGAGTGTGCTCCCCCACGCAGCCACCAGTCCTTTCTCCTTGTACTGGCATGCCCCTTCATCAATCCATCCCAAGACCCAGGGCTTCTCCTCCTATTGATGTCCTACAAACCATCCACTGTAACATATGCAGCTGGAGCCATGGGTCTCTCCATATGTACTCTCTGGGTGGTGGTTTAGTCCCTGGGAGCTCTGCAGGGTCTAGTTGGTTGATATTGTTGTTCTTCCTATGAGTTGCAAACCCCTTTAGCTCTGTCAGTCCTTTCTCTAACTCCTCCATCGGAGACCCTGCTCTTGGTCCAATAGTTGGCTGCATGTTAGACTCTGACAGAGCCTCTCAGGAGACAGCAATATCAGGCTCCTGTCAAAAAGCACTTCTTAGCATCTACAATAGTGTCTGGGTTTGGTGTCTGAATATGGGATGGATCCCCAGGTGGAGCGGTCTCTGGATGGCCTTTGCTGCTCCATACTTTGTCTCTATATTTCTTACCATGAGTATTTTGTTCCCCCTTCTAGGAAATACTGAGACATCAATGCTTTGGTCTTCCAAAGCATTTTCCTGATGACTATAGAACATTGGTAAGAAAAAATAATGTTTGTACATTAATAGACTCAATACTGTTAAGATGCTATAGCCAAGTATTATGCCTATAATATTAGCAGTTGAGACACTGAGACAGGAGGATCTCATGAGGTAGATTGAAGGTTAATCTATGTAACAAATTCCAGGTCAGCCTGAGCTAGATCTTAAATTTACCTTCATATTCAAATGAATCTCAATTGCATGCTCAGGAACTTTGTACTTTGGATGTGATGTTTGAAATTGAACTCAGGGCCTTTCACTTGTTAGGGAACTGTTCTACTCAGAAAATATATATTCATAAGCCATCAATAAACTCTTAAATAATAAATTTGAAAAAATTTAAAGAAGTTGACAATCTCTAGAATTTGAATTGAAATAAGAAGAACCAAAAGCAATTTGCAAAAGAACTGGTATAAAAATATTTGGTAACTTATGTTAGGGTTGATTATTAGGTTATAAATAACCAAACCAAATTAATTAGATCAATAATGTCAAATAGACACCAAAAATAGTCCTATATATACAGCCAATTGCTCTTTTGTCAAGGCATCCAGACACTGGGATTTGCTTGGAGAAGTGAACCTCTGACATAAGTAAATGTATAATGTTTATTTAATTGCAAATGAACATTAATTTAAAGCATATCAGAGTCCTCAATTTAATATTGAACTGTGAAAAGTATTGAAGAAGATGAAAGGAGGCTGTCTTAACAGTTAACACAGATTCCTCAGGGTGAAGAGCTTCAGTTATGGAAATAAAATATCACAAAATAAACTTCTTAAGCATGAACAACTTGTTTACCAAGACATCTTGAGCAAGGAATAAAAAACTGACAGATGTATCAGCGATTTGGAAAAATAACTCTTGTGCTGAGAAGATAAGTCTGAGGAAAGACTCATCTCAAATATGAAGATTCAACAGTGGAGAAGTATCCCTGACCTCAAGCTGTATTACAGAGCAATAGTGATAAAAACTGTATGGTATTGGTACAGAGACAGGCAGCAAGATCAATGGAATAGAAAAGAAGATACAGAAATGATCTCACACAGCAATGGTCACTTGATCTTTGACAAAGGAGCTAAGACCATACAGTGGAAAAAAGACAACATTTTCAACAAATGGTGCTGGCTCAACTGGCAGTCAACATGTAGAAGAATGCAAATTGACCCATTCCTATCTCCTTGTACAAAGCTCAAATCTAAGTGGATCAAAGACCTCCACATAAAACTAGATACACTGAAACTAATAGAAGAGAAAGTGGGGAAGAGCCTCGAACACATGGACACGGGGGAAATTTTCCTGAACAGAGAAGACTGGATAAAGATAAATTTGTTGCTTGTAAAAAGCTCACTGAAGCAGGTCACAGCAACTGTACTCTTCACTAGCAACAGCAACAACAACAATAACAGCAAAAACAAAATAGTCAAAATCAAAACAGCACATCAGTGTGGAACTAAGCCATTTGAAGGTCATTTTGAAAAGAGAAATAAGGTAAATTATTTCTAGAGGTAATCACTAGAATATCACCCTATTCTCCTGCTGTATTGTCTCTTAATTCTGACCTTTAATAGCTCCATTGGAATTATTCCTTTAAGCTAGAAGAATCTTCAAGCTTTGATGAGCCGTGAAGGATGGGATACTCTCCAGACACGTTACTCCCCATGGGCCTCCGGATTTGATAGGTGTAGAATGAACCCAAGTTAAAAAGACCTGGATTGCTGCCCTGCTCTCTGGGATATATTAGGTGTTCTTTGGAAAACTTGACCCCTGAGTGTCCCAGCATGCCTTGGTAAAGCACTGATTGTGTTTTCTGTTAGGCTTAGCTCAAGGATAACCATAAAGCAAATAGTAGATGTTAGGACACAAATAAATGTAAGTATTATTAATGATTTTCAATATCAAAATCACATCTCATCCGATTATGTCATTTGACAGATAACAAAACAGAACCCCAGCATCTTTATTCTTAGTCAAACAGCACACAGTCTAAGTGGAGAACAGTGCTAAGTTCTGTCCAGGATGAGTGGTGTCCGCTCTCCCTTCCTCTCTAGTATCTCTGTGTAGTAAAAGGACAAAGCACTTTGAAGCTCTCATCCTAACCTTGCATTCTTGTTTCAGAGACTGAACGGATATCACAGCCAGAAAGCATGCCAGGTTTAAGGTCAGGGAAAGTTTCATAAAAATGAATTCCCACAACAGGTGCTCTGCAGACGTTACCCACTTTTAACTCAGATTGTCATGAGGAAAGCAATAAAGTCCGTAGGCACTTAGAACTTCCTAGGATCTCCCCTAAGGGCTTCCCAGCCTCCCAAGTTGCCCAGCATGGCTAATTAGTGAGTCATTCTTCTTCACTCCAAGTCTTCAGAGAGCTGGCCACTTTGTGACTTACCCAGTCATTTCCATCTGTTTATGGCTGGATTATTTTGGTCCATACCACACCTTAAACACCTCTACCCTCCATGGAGAGTTCCTTTCTAGCTCATCCCCAGAGCTTTGTTTACAGGAGAAGGTCTTCCTCTTGGTTCCTTCCACCTGGGGCACTCTTTGGAAAGACTGGCTCATGAAACGTTCTTGGCCTTATTGTGACCTGAACACTGTGTTAACAAAGCACCCTGTTAATGTTTTGACCACAGAACTAATGTGATTAGGCTGGGCAGTGGTGTCAGAACATTGCTTGCACCTAAAAACAAGTTTAATTCTACTTTCAAAATAAGTCATGTTACCCCTGCTATATTAGGAAATTTCATCAATCAAGGCAAGATGCCTATAGTGTGTGCATGTTAGCATGTGGAAGCTGGTAAAAGGGTGTATGAATTCCCTTGCTAGTCCAGCTTCTTGGAGTCACAAATCTCACTAAGGGGGAGATGAAGCATTTTATACATGGAGGACACCAGTCCCACATGAAGTGGATCTGTGTTCATTCTTGCCATTGCAATTATTATTTTCCTTGCTGAGGATGGAACCCCGAACCTAGAGCAGCACTCTACCACTGAACTACAACCCCAACCCAGACAGTAGCTTTGTAATTATAGAGAATGTATATGCAATCTCAGAGAGTATAGCCAACAAGATGATGAGGCAGAAATTGCAAAATGACTACAGTGGTCTGAGTGTCAAAGACAGAGTTTCCATTCATTTCCTTGGCAAAGCTATCCTTGGCTCAGAACACCATGAGACAGAGTTCAAAACATAATCCCATCAAGTATGAACTTTTAAAGCCATCTTCCTGCCTTCACCAAGGATGAGGGCAGCAATACTACAACTGATAGTACATTGTCATCAAGGAGGGCAAAGAAGAAGGTGTTTAACACTTGGAACATACAGAGCTTACAAGCAGGGATGACAAGAAAATGCTCAAGCCGGGCATGGTGGTGCACGCCTTTAATCCCAGCACTTGGGAGGCAGAGGTAGGCCGATTTCTGAGTTCGAGGCCAGCCTGGCCTACAGAGTGAGCTCTAGGACAGCCAGGGCTATACAGAGAAACCCTGTCTCGAAAAACCAAAAAAAAAGAAAATGCTCAAAAGGAAAGCATTGAAGTCTCCACCAATTAAATCTCATTGCACCAGGCACAGCCAGCATGTGCTGGATTCTAGTGGCAAGGGTGAGTCCAAATCCTTGCAGAAAAGGCTACCAGAAAAATCCACTGGTCATAGGAATTGTCTACATCTCTTTTGTCCTCTGCTGAAGACTGCCTGAAGACAGGACTTGCTGTGCTTTTAGCAAACCTATTCCTTGTCCCTAAGGGTTGATCAAAAGTCACTACAATAAGGAATCTGTGAAGGAAATAAAGTAACGTGATAAGAACTCTGACTTAGGAAGCTATACCAACTGTCTCAATTCTGAGAACAGATCAAGTCTAAGAATATGTTAAAGTGGCAAGATGCTAACATCCATCGAAGCCTTGGGAACTACATGCTCCCCTCCTGAGAACCAGCATGGCTAAGACACTCTCCTCTTAACAGCCACAATCGCAACCTCACCTTCACAATGGTATTCTTCTTGATTAGGTCAGAGGTAATCTTGATTAGGTCAGAGGAATTTATATTCCTGACCTTTTAAAGTAAATTCTTCTTACTCCTTGATCCAATTCATAAACTTCTTAGTAAGTGTGAATTCACATTAAGGCAAAAACAACAGATGAAGGAACCTAAGATGCTTAAATTGAAGATTTCTCCACTATTGGAAGTAACCTAATGAAAACTGGGTGGACAATATTAGTGAGGGTATCTTCAAGAGGATGAGAAATAGAGGCAGGAGTAAAGATAATGACAATCATGTGTACTTCCAACTATTATGGCTCATGGTTACTGGAGGAAAGATAGACATTGCTGGTTGGCATTATTATCAGCTCTATTAGAAATAGGGAAACTTCACCCAGACACAGAATCTTAATGAAAAGCCGTTCTTACAGGTGAGATTTACACAGGAACATCAATGTGTCTTGGAGAGCAATAGCTATGTTCTCTGCTCTCTTATTTAGCTTGAAATGGTAAATTCCCAGAAACACCATGATCACCCAAGCCCCAAACTTTCTAGTTCCTGTCTTGAGAGTTCAAAGTGAGTTTTAGAAAGAAGTAGCAGAGAACTTAAGAAAAATAGAGATATCAGAGTGTCTTTGCAGCAGGTGGGGTCGCTGGAAGTGGGGTACCATTGAACCTCACTACCTTGAAATTAATAAGGCTTTTCTAGATAGAGAAAAGAAGGAGAGACAATCCAGTCAGCCCAGTTCCCATCCAGGTCTGGTAGTACACTGCGTTTTCAATCCTGTCCTTAGTATTAGTTCCTGGAAAAAAGTACTTTTCTGCTTTAGGGGAACAAGATAAGGAAAAGACAGACTCCCTTCTGGCAGCTCCAACCTCTAGTCACGACAAAACCAGAGACATTTTCAGCTCAAACACTTCTGGATCCTCTGGCCCTCTGTGAAGATGAAGTTGCCTACAGGGCATTTCTATCGTTAAGCCAAAAACACAAGAAGCCATTTTTTTTCTTCTAGATTTTTTTTACTCTAAATGGCCTAATGGGCTTCTCCCTCCTGTTTTCATTAGTGTCATTTTAATATTAACCTTACATAAAAGACTGGACAAATAGCAGGACGAGATCCCAACAACATCAAGCAGTAAATGTGTTGTGTGTTTATAGCCAAAGGTAATCACTAAAATATTCCTTAAAGGAGAAAGAAAACTTCATCCTTCCAAATGTGTGTCCTATTTATGGAACAATAAGGGGCTCAAATGTTGAGAAAATTGTATTCTTGTAAATACTTATTACATAAATAATAAAACATAAAGTAAAATATAATTTGTTTGAAAATTTCTAAACAAAAGATTTTACTGTTGAGGGAATATCCTTTGCGCTTTACACTATTAAATTAAGTTCTGTAATTAGTTGGGCTTTGCCATGTGAGCCATGTTTCTATTACAGAAAAATACAATGGGACAGAACTTTAGCAGTCAGATTGAGACAAGCAAGTCCCAGGACTCTGGAAGAGTGTGGCCAATGACTGGAACATCAGATCCATGTCAGTTTCCTCTCACTGCATGAGTATGTGAATGTTGAATAAAAATAGAGAGGCACTTAGTAATTTTGCAATTGTGTTGAAAGCATATGTATCAGTCTCACTTCCATATGTCACAGCTCTGACCCAGACTCACTAAGATTTCTACACTAACTAATCTAAGAAATACAAATTGCTGGGGCTTAGACTTTAAGAAAAAATTATTATCCATTATGTATAATATTTACCATCTGAACTAAATTTGGATTTGAGTGCTATAAGATATATATGACTCTGTATGCATGTGTGCATGTGTATGTGTATGTGTGATTGTGTGGTGTGTGTGTGTGTGTGTATGTGTGTGTGTGTGTGTGTTCATGTGTGTTCCTGGGAGGGAATTCATGTGCGTGAATTTGGGGGACAGAGATCAACCTCCAAAGTTAATTTTCAGAGTTGTTCACCTTTGTTCTTTTGACACAGAGTCTTGTGCCCTTCCCCTAGCCTTGAGTAGGCTAAACAAACCCATGATGGTTTTACAACCTGGCTGGAGTAGCCTGGCCTCACTGCAAATTCCTGCAAGAGCTTTGAGGAGTTGACCGCCTGCTGAGCTTGCTTTGCAACTCAATCCAGCTGAAACAAAGGATGGGTTTGTAGACTTTCCCTATGTAAACACAGTGCTGAAAATTAAACTTTGAGCCTTGATCAGAAACCTTTTCTTGGCTTCCTCCAACTCCTGCTCTTTTTCTTTTCCAGCCTCCCTTTCAGGTACCCAGTTCAAACAAAGCTACTGAACAGATACAGATGGCTCCCGAATGCGGGGACTGAAAACAGGAGGACCAACTGAGAAAAGCTGTCTTGATGGAGCTCCACAGAAAATGGAAGAAGTTATAGTTTCCTACAACAAACAGCAGACAGCATTAATACTAGCGTTAGCCATAAATTTTATTTTCTGGAGGCTGTTGTTGCAGGAGGTACAAAGAGGATTCAGCTAGGCTGAACAAGTGTTGACCTGACTCTGAATTCACCTAGGGAGGTGACAACAAAATTGGGACAGAGGAATTCTACATAGGCATTTGTCTACAGCCAAGAGCTGCATCAGGAGAGAGGAACAGGGTTTAAAAACAACAATAAAAAGCAAGCAAGCAAACAAACAAACAAAAAAACCAGATGTTAGAAAAATACTTAGCTCAAGTAGATTTATGCTGTTCATGGTTCCCAGAAGTATGAATGGTAAACAAACGATATGAGAAAGAAAGTGAGAGAGAGAATAGGTTTAAGAAAAGCAGTTGTCCCTTGTCCAGGACGTGATAGCAAAAAAGAAGGAGAATAATCAGAGCTCTCCCAGGGACAGGAGGAAACCAGGAGATGTCCCCCTTCCTCTCTGGCTCCTACTGGAGAGATCCTTAGTTCTGGTTATGTCAAGTTCCCTCTCTATGTGTTGTCTGTCCTTGGTGCATCAATCTGTCCACATGTGTCAATTTTTTGTTTTGTTGTTTGAATGATTGTTGTTCTATGTTTCATGTTCAAAAGAAAAAATGGTTAAAACTTTATCTGCTGGGTGCTTTTTTTCTCTTGAAATTACAGCTAGAAAGGATAAGAAAATTTTGTTTGGTTAAATATATAAGATTAATTGTGTAGCCAATTAATTGTTGTTGTTTCTGACTGCTTTTAAAAGGTATGAATATGTTCTGCATGTTTTGGCTATAGAGTATTGGCTTATAAGTTGTTGGGTATGATCAGAAATTTGAAACATTGGTAACAAGAAAGTTAGCTTAAAACTAGTAACTCAGTGTTGGAGTCATTTTAAACAAGAACATGTGGCATGAGCCAACCCAGGAAAACAGGTCCCTAAAGATACTTCTAAATTGGGGTAATATTTTATGTAATTCTTATGCTAGAAACTAGACTTATAAAGGATAGGATTTAAAACAATGTCTCCTTAATGAGGAATTAAAAGCTGCACTGTCATGAATTCATATGTAAGAACTGGCAGCCAAACTTTGTAACGTGCAGGTAATGCTCTTGGTATTGATTTTTAAAGAGAATAGTTTGTTTACACTGTTAAAAATTGAATTTTGCTTTCCAAAGTTGTGGTTGTGCTCTGGTGCTACAAGAGAAACTTGAAGATTATATTTAAACTGCCATTGTTCCTTTGGCTGCAATTTGCAGTTCAATCACGGGCTCAGGATTTTTAACTTACCCATATTTGTAATTAAGAAAAAAAATCAAGCAAGTGGAGAATATTCCAAGAGCAATAAAAAAGTTAAAAACAGGTATAGCAGGTTCCATCCTGCTGCCCCATTTTACACAAGCTTTATTAGATACAGTGGTAGAAGCAAATTTAACCCCCCAAGATTGGAAAGGAGATCTGAGTGGGAATTTATCTGGGATCAAACAAGATGATGAACCATTTCAGGAGTTAGTGGATGAACTACTAAAAGCAGCTGGTAGAATTTGTGGAGACAGAAGTTGGACCCTCGTACCATCAGGGTCTGGCTATTACTGCTGCCTTGCAGGGGGACTAACATAAACATTTTACATTTGCAAAGCTCAGAGAAGACTCAGCAGTGGCTTGTGTGACATTCCTTTTGTCTTGGTAAAGAGAAGGTGGCTTTGGTTCCTCTGATGTGTACTAGGGCCAATCTATTACTAATAAGAGATCTAACCTTAAATTACTAACTGAAGAAAAAAGTTTTAAAGGATTAATAGTCACTGGAGCTTATGTACTCACTCACCTCCAAGGAATTGGTTATTCCATTAATCCAAAACATAGTTTAAATTTAAGATTTATGAAAGGTTAATGGGGCTATGGAACTTATAGAGGCATGGCAACCTGGCTTGCCTATTCCAGCTGCCATTCCAGGAAATGTATATAGAGTTATCATGAATTTGGAAGTTTGTTTTTATACTGTTCCTTTACATCCTGATGACTGTAAAGGGTTTGCTTTTAATGAGCTCGTAAGAGAGATCATTGGAAAGTTTTGCCTCAAGGAATAGCTAATAGCCTTATATAAAAATTTTTGTCTCTGCTTCAATATAAGAAGTTAGGACTTTGAGTGTAAATTATTCATTATATGGGGGGTATGTTATAGGCTGATCCCTCTAAAAGAATTTTACTACAACCCTTTGCTCTTCTTATACATGGGTTTTAAAAATTTGGAGTAGTTATTACTCCATAAAAGATTCAAAGGCAATATCTTTTTCAGTAATTGGGACCTCAGTTATATCCTAAACAAAATTGTGGCACAGAAAATTCAAACAAGAAAAGATAGTTTACTTACTTTAGAAAGCTTCTAGGAGACATTAATTGGCTAAGACTTCACCTTCAGTTCACTACAGGAAGAATTAAGCTTCTGTTTGATGTTCTCAAGGGGGATGCAAATCAACTGCTGAGGGAAAATAGCTTTGCAGGAAGTAGAGGAAGCATTAGCCAACAACAGATAAATGATATAGACTATAGATCAAATGTTGACTGTTTGTATTACTGCTACCCATGTGCCCACAAAAATTCTTTTGCAAAAGGGACTACTAATGTGGGTTCATCTTTCTTCATCTCCAAGAAAAATTTGAACATCCTATTATGAAGCTGTTGCTGTGTTAATACAGAATTGTAAAATAAAATCATGGAAGTAGTTTAGAAAGAAATGTCTTAAGAACCTGATGAAATGTTTATTCCTTATTTCAAACAGCAATTAATTGGTTATTGCAGAATACTGATTTTGGCCTATTACACGGCAAACATTTTAGGTAAAATTGATAATTATTATCCAAAAGACAGATTGTTACAATTTGCTTCTATGAATGTTTTTGTATTTCCTGTAAGTTTGTGTATATAACCAATAAAGAAAGTACTTACTGTACTTACATATGGCTAATCTGAGGATTAAACTCAGGTCCTCATGCTTTCTAAGTATGTGTACCTTCTTCTTTTAATGAATACTCAAACTAGGTAGTCTGGGAGATCATCTAAGAGAATCAAATAAAATATTTGGAAAATATAACTTCATAGATAAGTAGTCAATAAAATAATTAGTTTCATTATCTGTTTTAAAACAAATTTATCCCTTAATCATTAAAAAAATTAAATTAAATTGAACTTATTTGCCAGTGTTTGACTTCATTACTTCATGAAAATAAAAAACAATGTTGAGTTGTTATTTTCTTAAATTTTGAGAGACTTTGAGAGGCTTGTTTCTTCGATGGACTGTCACAATTCATTATCCTTTGCAAGGTATGATATTTAACATTCAGTCTTCCAATTTTTTATCTAAAGACATCAGGTACTTGGGTTAACTTATCAATTAGTTCTGTAATATTTTTATCTTTATTACAAATACTTTGTTTTGAAAGTAATAAGTGATTATAAATCACGCTGTAAAAAATGAAAACCCAATCAAATGGGAAACAAAACAAACAAACAAACAAACAAACAAAAGCAGGCTAATGTAATGTGGTAGAAGCCAGGTGAAAGATGCTTCTAAAAAGATGACCCAGTAAACATTCTCACCTGGGATTGATGTGACACTGGTGACTTCACATGTGTTCAAGCAAAGCATGGGTGTGTGTCCCTTTTACAAAGTTCATTTAAATGACAATACAGAAATTTAAAAAGATATTGATATGCATAATCAAGGAGAATAGATGCAGAGAACACAGAAGCTAAGCTACTTCAATAAAATCATGAAAAATGAAATGTTATATATCTCACTTAGCTGAGAAGAGACATCTCTATTAATTCACAGAGGGACAAATTATTCAAGAAACAATTTTTACTGTGAATCCCTGAAAGGAATGTTATAAGTTCAACTCAGAGTAAGGGAGAGGATAAAGAAAAAGCTAGTTGACCTTTTGTATAAGAACAAATAAAATGTTCTTGATCACTTTCCCGTACCACACTCCCTAAGTTATCCCTACCTCTACCCCAATAAAAGGCTTTATAATAATAATCCCTGGGTTACTTCTATCCCAATAAATGGCTTTATAAATTATTACCACTCACAATCCTTTTTACTTGATTGATATTTACATGAACCCACATATATAGATATATAAAATAGGTATACAAATCAGATGTTCACTAATGACAAATCATAATTTTATTTTAAGACAATTACTGGAAATATAAAATTTTATCATTTATAAGAGATAAAAGAAAATCTGTGAATTTTCTCTGCTGTCTAAGATGTGTATTTATTTTTATATAAAGAACTAAATCTCACCTGAATATTTTATACCATGACATATATTTTCAGAGTTTTTCAACAGTTTTATTTTATGATCATCAATGTTAAGAAAACTTCATTGAACAAAACAATAGAGTTTTTTTAACCTGGAACATGTCAGAAATTGTTGGAAATCCTGCCCCAATCTTATGCCAAAATCTGTATAGTTGACTTTTTAAAATTCAGTTCAACAACTTAAACAGGTTTTAAACCCAGCAATCTAACACAATATGGTAATATGGTAGTAAAACACATTAGATTTTTTGTTTTTCATAATTAAATCTGTTCCATAAGAACAGATACAGTTAAAATACTATAATTAAAAACAAACTCTTAACCCAAGCAAAAATTGTTTAGGAACACATGTGTTGGTGTTGCGGGGCCATGCAAACTGCTTGTGTTGTGTCGATCAGAGCCCAGGTTGTAGTGACCTTACATGACACAGCACAAGCAAGTACCATTAAAAACATTTCAGAGTCATGAAGTGCTTGATTTTGAGTTAAGTTTCAGTTGTTGTATATTCGGAGATCTTTTAGTTTTACCAAAATGTGTATGACCCCATATTTAGTTACAGTGCCCTATATGGGGTTGTGAAACACAATTTCTGAAGCCATGACCTACTGAAAGTAATATTGAAGAGGGTTTCTTGAGATTATTTTCCAAGTGGAACCAAAACTAAGTGTGAAGTTCCAGAATGAAAGCACAGACTGTTACATTAGAACATTTACACCACCAGCACAATATTTCACCCTGTCCCCATAACATTCTAGAAAGCTGCTAATGAAGCTTGTTTTTGCCAGCCAGGGAGAAATGGTCTGAGCCATGGCAAAAGATCTACAAGTGCCAAGGAAAAAACTGATTTCCTCAGTTTTTCTACCTTGTGATTAAAAATGTAACAAAACATCAATAAAATACATTCTCAATCTCCCAGTAAATGCTATTTTAAAATAAAGTTGTTTAGAAAGCCTTAGAAGTTTGGCTTTAAAATAAACAAAATAAGTGTAATTTAGAAGAAGCAGATATATTCTGTGGAGAAAAAGCAATCACAGCTTTGATTCCCTATGATACAGACCTGAAAATTGACTTCAGTATACTGAATGTTTGCTGGGGTGTTTCTTAAGAAGAGACAAAGCAAGAATGCAAAAGTCAAGAAAGAATATAATACCAATCTAACTTCATAACAGCTTCATCTTCCATCTCTGTCTCTAGACCAGCTCTTCAGAATCAGGCCAAGCTAGCCCAATATGGACTCACAGCCCTCCTGTCTTTATATAGGGGCACCACCAAACAGGAGGTGGTCTTGGGAAATAAGTTTTTCTCTAAAGGATGAGCTGAAGTGAAAATTAAGTGTCTAGCATAAACCCTTTAAAGAAACTAATGGCACTTTCAGAGGACAAAGCAAAGGTGTTATTTCATCCAGTGAAACAAGAAAAGAAATACTAGTGCTTTGATGTGGAGAATTCTAAGGACAGAAGAGGGCACTTGAAATTTTAAAAGAGGAAAGTTAACTTTTTATATTTCACATATGAGCCAGAAGACACACCAGAAACATCAATAAAGTTAAAGAGATTTAGGAAACAGTTTGAATAGTTTTTTTTTTAATTGAAGAAAGATATCTAAACATTGGGGGGGGGTTCTAGAAAGATAGTTAAAAATGAAAGGAATAAAGAGTCACATAACTAACATAAGAAAATAACATATATAGTAATCACAGAGAACATTTTGTTCTGAGCTGAAAATTCCATTACATTTCTAGTATAGTAAATAATGGAGTAAGAACATATTGGGGATAGATTTCAAAACTCTGGGAATAAGGAAAGCTTCCAAAGAGAGAAAAGGAAATCCCACATGTGGGATTAACACTGAAAAAAAGCCTTGGGACTTAAAAAGAGCAAAAATGAGAGCAAGGTGACATCAATAAAATCATGAGGGAAAGTGCTTCTCATCCAAAGTATCATATCTGTGAAGCTTTCATACATAGTGTAGGTAGAAAAAGGTGTTTTCTTCTGCTTAGCTTTCTTAAACAGTAACTGAAGGATAAATCACACAGGAAAAGAAGAAGGAAGGATGGATGGAAGGAAGGAAGGGAGGGAGGGAAGGAGGAGGAGGGGAGAGGAGAAGAAGAAGAAGAAGAAG
>NW_022196902.1:23141300-23159797 GCF_008632895.1 Mastomys coucha
AAGAAGAAGAAGAAGAAGAAGAAGAAGAAGAAGAAGAAGAAGAAGAAGAAGAAGAAGAAGACAACAACAACAACATAAAGAACAAGAACAAGAGAAACAACAAGAAGGAGAACAAGAACAAGAAAAAGCCAAAGAGGAAGAAGAAAGAAGGAAGAAAAGAAGGAAGAGGAGATGGAGGAGGGAGAGGAGAAGGAGGGGGAAGAAGAGGAGACCAGAGAAATAAGTTGATAAACAAAAGCAAGCCAGCCAAGGATTAGGACAACCCTGCATTTCACTGGAGAGAAAACTCAAGCTAAAAGATTAGCAGGGGATGCCCAGATGATCTGCTCAACATAGGGCAAGATAAAAATGGTAAGCATGCCTCAACATTGAGGAAATAGGAAGTATATACCAGTGGTATGGAGTTATTGAGAGTAGAATCTTTCCTCTGAAAGAGAAAATGACAGAAAGATGTCTGAAGCTTAATTATACATATGTAAGAAAGAGTAGTATGAACATTGTTTTAGATAGTTTATCATGACAGAAGAAATAGCTAAACAAAAAATTATGGTGTTCACAATAAGGGTTAAAGGAGGCTAAAGCCTGATGCTGGATTGCTGTCTCTCATGTAAATACTAAAGTTCTATTTGTCTCTACTATATATCTGTACTGAATTAATAAGAATAATATATTACTGTTTCATAATAATTGTTGTATCCAATCTTTTTGAAATGTTTGCTTTAATGGTATAATATCCTCTTGTTCATGTCTGTTTCATAAATCTGTAAAATAAAAAAGTTATAATAAGTCAACAGTGTTTACACTAGGGTCTTTAATGATTTAATTCCATTTTGTAATAGTTATTGATTTTTCTGGTCTCTGAGAAAATATGGCAACTTTAGTTCACTCAGTCATTTTACCTTTCATGTCAGTTCACATTTCTTTGGCCACCATTAAACAGGAACCTCTGGCATCTAGATAAGAGTAACCTTAATTTTCATTTCTTTGTCAGTTCTACATCTATCTTGGATGTGTGGATGGAGGGTTGAAGGATTGTCACATTCTTCTACTATAATTGATGTTGATGTCAGCAAGTATACACTCTCCATACATCAAGCTGTCACACATGTCACCCTCACTGTGTAAACAATTAAAAGAAGAATTTTTACGATCACTTTAATAAGCTTCTTGTTCATTCATTTCATAAAGAAAAACTAAAGCTGATTTGTGAAAATAAACTATCCATGCTCCTCCTAAAATAATCCATCATGGAGATCATCTAAATTGTTCCGGGAACCTCTGGTTCCTTTTGTTTTAATAGGGAGACAAGGAAGACGCACATGAAGAAAAGACCCTTGTCTGAGTTCCTGGAATGTCTTTTACCCACAGGTCACAGGAGATTTTCAAAGGTCTTTAAATTGTACAC
The DNA here is from genome assembly GCF_008632895.1 of Mastomys coucha. Classification (NCBI taxonomy): domain Eukaryota; kingdom Metazoa; phylum Chordata; class Mammalia; order Rodentia; family Muridae; genus Mastomys; species Mastomys coucha. The sequence continues at coordinate 23,142,706 of NW_022196902.1, forward strand.
TGCTATGAAATTGTAGGGTTCCTTTTTTTTTTTTCCTTTTTTGACAAGATAACCCATCACCTCCCTTAAGTAATCAATTGGATTAGTTTCTTGTTTCCAGAGCTGAGTTGTAGTTTATTTCTAAGAACTGTATGGTCATGTATAATGTCTGCTGGACTGGATTCTCTTTCAGTAAGTTTATTGGCCTTAGCAGTAAAAGGCTGCTTCCACTGTGTAGTGCTGTATTATGACCCCTGTGCTTAACCAGAGGCTCCAGTGCTTCATGGAGTTTGCCAACTAAGGCTTGTTTAGTAATGTTAAGCCTTCTTTCCAACCCCATTGTGTCTACGCATATCAGATCTTGTACTGATTTTGCCAGCACTGTCCATTCTTGCCTCTTGAACAAGCTGACTTTTTGGTGAATATATATCATAGGTCAAAATCTGCTTTATAATGTCATTTTTTTTAAGCAAAAGTGAACATTTGTGTTTCCTCAGTTCAACTATGTGAAAGAATGGTGACAGTGACTTCTTTATTTGTCTGATGCTAGGGATTGAACCCAGGACCTAGAGCATGGAAAGCAAGTACTCTAATGCTCAACTGCATCCCCAACTCTGGAAGCTGCTTTTCTTTTTTAAGTATTTATTTTTTATTAATTTCAATTATGTGCACGCTGGTGAGGAGATGCAGATGGGTCCAGTGCCCACTGAGGCCAGAGATGTCAGAGCCCCCTGGAGCTGAAGTCATCCTACAGGTGGTTGTGAGCTGTCTAAAGTGTACCAAAGTTAATCTCAGATCTTCTATAAGGTAGTATGTGCTCTTCAACTCTGAGTCATCTCCCCAGACTCTGCTTTTCTGATGAACAACAGTGAGCATTGCCAGAACTATGTGTAGTTAGATTATCTTTAGATCATTTCATTCTAAAACTTCTTTTTTACAGACACTTAGAAGAGTCGCTCTTTTAAGTCACCAAGTTGAACTTTACTTCTAATCATTTCCTGAGTGAACTATACAAACTGGGACATCTATAGAACATTAACTGAATAAAACATATCCACTGATGTTCATATTTTTTAATGGTAACATTTTTATTTGTGTGGTGTGTGTATGTATGTTGCATGTGCTCACTCTGACCTCACACATGGTGAGGTAGTGGTGAGCACATGCAGGTGGAGGGCAGAGCATGATATTAACTGTCTTCTACCTCTTTCTCCTCTATTTCCTCAAACTGGCTTTCACTCTACCGGGGACTCATTAATTCTGGACATGCTGGGTGTCCAGACCTTGAGATTCTCTTGTTTCTGTCTTCCATTGTCAGGATAACATCTCAGCATGACACACAGCTTTTTTCCATGGGGGTTCAAACTCAGGTCCCAATGTTTGCTCAGCAAGTATGTCAGGTACAGAACCATCTTCTCAGCCACACATAGGCATCTTTTTAGTCCTGTTCACTCCTCAGGTTACTGGAAAGATTGAGAGAACAGAAACTTAACACCAGTGTCAGAGCAAAACACAGCCTACTGGAGTTTTGTTGCTTTTAATTTTCTAAATAGCGCATATCTAAAATTCTCAAGTTGGTTTAAATAATCAGCTAAATCAGATATCTGGAGATTATTTTGTAGCTTTCCTCCCCCTCTTAGCCCCAATCACAAGATAAACTAATTCTTATATTAAAAATAGCCTCTCTGGTATTTTGGCTCCACAACTGATTTCTCAATGGAGCCAAACCCTTAGAAATGAAAAGAGAAAAACTGTCTTCGTATGCACAGAAAACTTTATAAACCTATGAGCAACAATGGGGCCAAGAGTGTATGTAGAGTTGTGGTGGCTACTAGGTATTGTAATCCCCATACAGATGAAATTACAGCAGAGCCTCATTCTTGGACACCCCTGTCTACTTCTAAACTTTACCAGTCTCTCTTAGTGGGGTTACTTGGGTTCAATTACTGCTCAGTAACTGAGGTTTGGAGACTTTAGAATTGTAGATAACATAAAACATCTGAATACTTGTATTCCATTGAAGGCAATCTGTTAAAATTATGACTGGGTTATTTGAAGTGACCTGCAACAGCCACCTCAACATCACACATTCAAATAAATACTTTTGATGTCACATCATATAAAGGACCATTGTCTGTGTTACAGTTACTATCACTAAGAATAAATGTGATCAGGCCTGAAAGGAAGGATCATTCAAGCTTAGATATACAGTGAGAAGGAAGTCTGTCTAGCTATGTTATACTTTAATGAAGTCTTTTCATTCTGCTCAAGAGATCTGTGATATCCAATGGGTCTTGATATTGTTTCTATTTTATAAGAAGGGAAACTTAATTTATATTAGCATTCAGGGAACCAATCTCTTCATTTACTTTTTTTGTGAAACATATAGGAAAGTGTGGTTAAAGCTACATTACTTTGGGGATCTGGGACTGAGACAGATGTAGTTTCCCTCATTATATGGGTAGAACACTGTAATGAAATTTCCACATTTTGCTAAATTGAAGGTCATGGCAGCCAAATAGAGGTCAAACAGTGCAGATTCAAACTTCACACCCCAGAACGTCTGCTGCCTCTTGTGAGATTCATCATGCTTAACCAGCAGAGAGTAGAGATGCATCTAAAATGAGACTGTTCTTTTGTTTCCCATGACTAAGACTCTTTGCATTTGAAATCCTATTTTAGACTAGAAGAACTACACCTTGTGTCCTCCCTCTTCACCTAGCCCTCCTCCAAAGCTGTTCTTGAGGGTAACCTATAAGATACAGGCCACTAGAGTGAGCCAGAGGAAACACAAAGAAGGAAAATGTGTCTCCTAGGTCAGTGCTCCAAATGTAGAGGCCAGTTGTTAAGATCCAGGAATTTGCAAATCTAGCCAGCTCCTAGTAACAAGGAAACTAGACAAGGGCTTCCCTTTCTTGTTATAGAGAACCAATAGCTCCCACTAGTTACTTGTAGCTTTTATTCTTATTTCCCCAGATAATCTCCTGGTCCAACACAGTGGTAACAAGATACACCATGAGAAATTCACTCAGGTTCCAAGATAGACACTTAGAGACAAAAGACAAACAGGTGTCTTTAGTTCACTGTCTGAGGCCATAGTTGGCAATAATATACTGGGAGCTTCTGAGATGCTTTGACTTCCATGAAAATGATCATGGACAGTAACTGTATATTTAGAGCATCATTTAAAATCTACTCACAGTCCATTTGTTTTAAAGTAGCAAATCGTGGGGTTGATTTTCTTTATGTTTCTCATCTCTGGTTATGCCCACCAACTGACTCCTTATAATGTGTTCATCTCCTGCTTTGCCGAATAGATGAAATGCAAAATTTCTCCTCAGTAACCAAAGCAGGACAACTTCTCACACTTTATGAATAACTACCTCCCTCCTTTCATCTTCAGAGAGTGGGAAAGGAGGACAGATAGTTATTTGAGGGTGAATTGGAGGCCAGAATTGTAATTTATGTCTGTGATCTGTCGGAAAGGTAGGAATGGAATGTTACATGTTCTACAATAATTTTTACCATAATAATCTCCCCTCAAGATGGTTTGCCAAAACAGATCATATGATTTTACGTAACTTTCTTGCACTCTGTGTTATAAACAGACTCCTTAAACTTAGCAAGGGTAGTTGAACTTTTATTAAGTGCAGTTGAAATTAGGAACTGTCTGGTTTAGAAAATGCCTATCGGTAGCTGGCTAACCCAAAATGTTAATGAAGGCAGAGTGAGTCCTCATGGCACATCTAATGCACCCCATCTTCTACATATGTCCCTTATACCACCAGCCTTTCCCAGCTTGCTCATGTTTTATTGTTTGTTCGTCTGGGTTGGGTTGGGTTGGGTTGGATTGGGTTGGATTGGATTGGGTTGCTTTTTTGAGAAAGGCTTTCTCTAGAAACTCATTGTTGACCAGGCTATCCTTGTACTCACAGAGACCCACCTGCCTCTGCCTACTGAGTGCTTGAATTAAACGTGTTCATCACCAATGGTGATGCCTGCTTCTAGAAAGAGTGGTATCGGAAGTTCCTGATGTAGATAATGGGACACAATTGTTCTGTGGCATGTTAGCACATAAAAATAATTAGGAATCATTCATCCTAAAAATTATATTTTGGGGGTGTAACTGGGCATCCCAATGCCCATCTACTAAAATTTGACATCTTTGTCATTGTCATGTTCTTAAACTTTCCTATTTATTCTACAAGTTAAACTGACTCCTGCTTCCCCTTACCTCAAGATTCTCAGAAAGCAATATAACTAGAAAATAAGAACAGTAAAGATAGTGTTTTGTCATGGCAACAACAAAATTCTTGGTGCTCTCTGGTGCCTATTGCATATTACAAAGGGTTGGAATAGAAGGAGGGGCATTAAAGATGGAAATTTAGGTGTCATGGGAGAAAGAAATCTGTTGCTGCCCTCAATGCATTCAGGGATGCAGGATGGGTTAGCTTTTCTTCATGGTAGACTCCTGAACATAGAGTGCTGTACACGTTAAGATTCTGACTGGAGCAGTCTCTAGTTCCTAGACAGTGTCACTTGGAGATCTGACCAACATCGTAGTCACCTTCAAGCCAATAGTGCAGCAAAGATAAATATTTGAAAAGCAGGAGGGAAAAGTAAGCCATCCATCTCAAATGTTGGGCCCACTACTGCATATTTTCCTCTTAGTTCTGGGAGTAGTGGAAAAATTCCATTAGCCAGGGGAAACCTTGTGAACTGGAATAGTGACTGATGTTTTTCATTAACCCACTGCAAATTCCAAATTCTCTCGGGAGAAATTACATTTGAACGAGGACCAAGCCTATTGTTGTTCTTTAAATTGTCTACAGTGTTATAAACTACAGGGGCTGTCATAAAGCTAGAGCATGTTTAAGTAAAGTGATTATAGCACAACCTAGCAGCACCTTAGAAAGAAATGAAGCCCTGGCACTCACTAGTGTTGAGCTTCTTTCTGGTTTGTAGAATGAGCTCACAACTTCAAGCTCATTACTTTTGGTATCCCCAGGAAAACAGACTGACTCAAACATCAGGTATATGTATTTAGAAAGTGTCACCAATTTAGAATCTGAAAGATTACAGACTCATTAAAAATAACATTTATAAAATCTTTTTTTTTCTTTTTCTTTTTTTTTTTTTTTTTTTTTTTTTTTTTTTTTTTTTTTTTTTTTTTTTTTTTTTTTGTTGTTGTTGTTTTTCGAGACAGGGTTTCTCTGTATAGCTCTGGCTGTCCTAAAACTCACTCTGTAGTTCAGGCTGGCCTCGAGCTCAGAAATCCACCTGCCTCTGTCTCCCAAAATCAATCATTTTTATAACTAAAGATTGATTCTAAGAAAATGGAGTTATTTGCTTTTTTTAAAAACAGACCTAAATTTTAACATACTTTGGTTTCAAAGATTTAGAAAAGTGTGAAAGACCTCAGTGATCAAAGTGATGGGAAAGAATGGTGGAATCTGTTTGGTTTTCACATTGGAGCCCTGTTTCTAGAACATTCCACTACAACAGTCAGCAGTTTCCCTTCATCTATCTAAATAGAACCCTGAGAAACATATGTTCTAAAAACTGGAAAAACCTTGGCTTTCTTATAGAATTATTTTATTTCAGGGTGTTAAGATAGCTCAACATGCAAAGCTACCTGTCACTAGAAAGTAATGCCAGGACCCACATAGTAGAAGGAGCAAACTGATTCTCATAGCTTGTCCTCCAACCTCTGTATAGAACCAATGTCCTCTCACACAATCAAAATTCACAAAATAAATAAATAAGAATGTTAATAAAAATAAATTTCATTTTAAGTTCTTTTCTCTCAAAATGAGAAACAATTCAAGAAATACTTTGAATTTTCTCCCAAAGTAAAAAAATTAAAAATAAAAAATTGGCCAAACTGTTATACTTTGAATCAAGTTTTTAACCTGTTTCTTCTTTAAAAAATGGATAAAAAAACCTTAGGAGAAGAAAATCTATCCTACAGTATAAAACCAAGAGTGTGTGAATGACAAAAAGTTGTCACCATAGTAATGTCTTTGTCCAAATAAATGAAGGTTGATAATTTAGTACCTGGAGGAATTTTACATATTCTGTTTATAAACATGTTCCACCAACATAGCAATGAGAGCAAGGGGACACAAAGAGGTGACAATAATTACAAATGTATGCTCAAATGTTTTCTACTTTAAACCAGAGCTAGCTTAAATTGTGGAAGATATACTTGTTCACATTTTATGTGGTGCCCAGCAACTATGAGTTCGGAGTCTCTGGTAGTTATACCAGAGACTCTCTTCAGATTTTTTTTTCTAAAGATTCCCATTACAGATGGTTGTGAGCCACCATATGGTTTCTTGAAATTGAACTCAGGAGCTCTGGAAGAAGATCTCTCCAAAGTCAGTTTTAAGTTAGGACATTCCTGAGGGAGGGAGCTCTGATGGGGTGTGGCTAGCTGAAGATGTACTTTTGACTTGCAAGAAAACTCCCCTTCTGACTTCAGGAGATGAAAACACTAATAATTATGTAAATACTGTGACTTCCTTAAAAGAATACCATAGGCAAAGCACCCAAATGTGACCAGAACCCAACCAAAGGACTCTCATCCCAAGGTCACCAGGCAACCACTGCCACACGAGAACAACCATTTCTTTGTTTGAAAAACAATTAATAAATCTAATTTTCTATAGAAAGCTTTGAAGGAAACGGAATTATAATGAGATTTTGGCAACGAGAATATAAAGGTTGATTTACAGTGTAGAGTTATCATAAGCATACATTTTGTTGTTGTTGTTGTTTTGATGCATAATGTATGGTGAAAGGAATTGCAAACTGAGAAGGGAAAAGCAACCCAATTGTACAATACTGATGGGTACCAAGACAGAAAAGAAATAACAATACACAGAAAATAAAAGACTCCGTGCTGACAAAGGGAGAATAAGAATAAAAGGAGAGAACCAGAAAATTAAACACAGACTCTAGAATAAAAGGAAAACACAGTAGCGTAGAAGGAGATGCTAATGGGGTGGAAGGGTTCCTGGAAAGGGACCATACAAACTGGATCATGAGAGGACAGGAAGCCTGAGAGGGTATGAGAGCGAGGAAAACCTGTTGGGAGGCCTGACAATTGTCTATCTGTCTTAGTAGTTAAAACAAGAAAGGGGTCGTGGGGGTTGTTACTGTTGTTTTGTGATGGGTTTTCATCTTACATTTTCTTAGGTTGAAAAGTCTAACTCCTTCCTTCTCATACATATCATACTAGTATCCACAGGAGAAGCAAGAGCCCAGAGTCTACCATCTCCCTGAGACATGAGAACAAGGTTCAGCACAAAAGAAAGGCTTTCTATTTTTATATCTGATGCAAAAATATCAAGAGACTAGGAAGTGCTTTCCCAACAGGTTGGCTATGCTAATTGCAGCACAAAGAACAGGTTCTTTTGAAGCCAGAGTTTCAGTCCCACAATCTTCTCTGGCAAGCAGTGCCCAGAAGGGTAGCCTTCTATGGAAGCATCTTCTCTTGAAATGTCTCAATAGATAATAGTTATGCAGTAATGGCTTAGCTCTGGCTATTCCCTGGCTGTGGATCTTTATTACTTTTAAAAATCATAATCTCAAGGAAGTCAAAAAGAAACTGAAGTTTTTCTACTATAAAAACCCTGCAAATCTTTACAAAGGTCAGGTCATGAAAATGGGTACAAACAGCTTGCCGTGGTAAGACTCTGCATGCATGGTCCACTAACAGCAGGCTTCACCTTCTTAGCTGCACTATACCATGCACTCTGTATTCATGATGTTATCACAAGCACTGACTTTACAACAGTTCAAGAAATGCAACTCGTCCTGTGAAGTCTCCATGAATTGTTTGTTTGGTTGATTCACATATGTAGTTTTGCAATCTGTGTTTAGATTCTGGATTTTCTTCAAAGAAGGTGGGAGGTTTACTTAGGAGATTAAAAGGAAATGGTTGGGAGAAAAAAGTCTATCACAAGCAATGTTCATTCATAAAAAGACAAGATTGATTCCTTTTTGGTGAGAAATCTCTGAAGGTGAAAGATGACAATTCTTACATAATGGCCTAGGTAATTAGTAGGGAACAATTACCTAGAAATGAGCATCACGTCTGGCATTTGTCCTGAAAGCTCTCTTGGAAACACTTTCCTTACATTCACCAATGACATTCATTCATCATTGTGTTTGGTTATTGGAATTTAAAATAAAATTCTCTGCAGATCTGCAGTGTTCCTTTGGGCTCAGAATCAAATGAAAAAAACAAAACAAAAACACCCCCCCCCAAAAAAAAACATAGAAAATAACTCATTGACTCTGACTCTACAGGAGCTGAAAAGACTGAGGTTTCCAGCATAAGAAAATTTGTCACCTCATTGTCCAGCATCAATATTCATTGATAAAGAAAAACATGGTTTTAAACATGATAACCTGCCCCTAGGCCTCCTATGCAAGTCCACACCATGGCTGCCTTTGAGAAGGTCTGTATCAGTCTTCTGAAAGCATTCAGCTCACATTCCACTGTAAATGGGAGGCTCTGACCCAAGTCCAAACAAAAACAAAAATCATCCAGAGCCTCTTTTCCTTACAACATCACAGACTTTAGAATAAGCTGCTTAGATTAGGCTGAACTGGAGTTCTTCTAGACGAAGCTGAAAATAAAAGTCATAGGGAGGACTCAGCTTCCTTGTTAGAAGTCAGCAAGCCTCGCCAGAAACATAGCTGAGACGGAAAGAAGAAGGCTAGTCTCCTAAATGTACAGACATAAGCAAATACATTTCTGCAAGGCACTATATTTGAGAGGTATATGTTCAAGAAACATTCATGAGTAAAGACATATTTATACATAAATTCCAAGAATAGTAACTCCTCACTGATCATACTTTCCTTTTTCAGGCTCACTAAAAAATAGGAAATTATGGATTTAGAACCAAAATAATGGATTCACCAGGTAGTAGCTGTAGGTGCATTGCAGAGAGCCCTTTTTCGTGAATAGGCTCTGTCTTGGTTTCTTTTACTGTTGCTAGCTTCTCAAGTCCCCAGCAGGGATTGCTGCCACCCACTGGTTCTGAGTCTTGCCATTTAATGCAATCAAGATAATCCCCATAAGTATATCCAGAGGCCCACTTCTCAGATAATTTTAGATTCTCTGAAGATAATCATCAAAACTAACCATCAAATGCTCTGGAAATAAGAAAATAGAACTCCCTTTGAAAGAAGAACAAAAAATATGAAAAACACTAAGTTTTTCCAACATCCATGAAGTCCAGCATGCTATTAATGCAGCCATAGTACATTAGGTTTAAGTAATGCACAAATACCTTCCTCAATGTCTAATCACTTGTGCAAAGTGAATTTCATCCCACAAAAGGATATGTTGAAGTCCTTATCCTAGGTGACTGGGAATGTGTCCTCATGGTGAAATGGGGTCTTTGCACATGTGATTAAAATGTATATTAAGATGAGGTCAGTCTGGAGTATGATGGTCACTTAATTCAATATGACAATATTCTTGTAGGAAACCTCTGGGCTGAAGGAAGTACATTGTCTCCTTCAGGTAGAATTATAGAAATTAGCAGCATACTTATAAGATATTCTTTCTCGGGCTGGGATCAGGACAGCCCAAATGCTATTTAGCCAATAGCAGCAAGAATGAGAAAGACAGCTGAGACCAGAGTTGTGCCCTGACAGGACACAATTGTAGATGTCCTCCATGCACCCTTGCCTTCAGATGTCATAAGAGAAGATGAATGAGTCCTTCCAGATAAACAGCCTACCATTAAATGAAGTTACTAGATATTTCATTTCACCTAAAATTCAAGTGGAGACAGAATGAATTTCAAGAGTAAAACTGAGATCAATTCTAGAAATTCTACATTGTGATGGATAAACTTCCAGCAGCTATAACTCATTAAGTGCTTCGAAGCTATAACTTGTTTAAAGAAAAATCATTACATCATTCCACCTGTTCTTTACATTCTCTCTCTTTCTCTCTCTCTCTCTCTCTCTCTCTCTCTCTCTCTCTCTCTGTCTCTGTCTCTGTCTCTGACTCTCTCTCTCTCTCTCCCTCTCTCTCTCTCTCTCTCTCTCAACTTATATCACAGACATATAATATTTCACAAAATGTCCTCACAAAAATCATTCAGAAATCAAAGTATTACCTCTGAAGAAAATGTAATTCCATGTGCTCACTCACAAGTTTATTAGATAAAAGAAGACAAAAGACAAAACAAACAAGCAAACAAACAAGCCCTAAGTTTCACTCATTTTAAAACTAAAAGGCTTTTATAAAGTAGAAAGTTCTTAGCTGCCGGGGACCGGGGCGTGGCACATTCTTCCTGCACCACTGACACCAATATGAAATAAACATGCTTGGCATCTGGATGCTGTCTCCAACATAGAAACCCACACATGGGGTTTCTATGTTGATGCAGCTACGGTGATTCACTAAGAATAGCCCAGCCTTGGTATGTCACTAAAATTGAGATTCTAGTCTCACATCAGGTCTTTTCAGATGCACCAGCATACATAGCTAACACTCATCAACACATCATTTAAAAACCCAATGTGTAAGATACACAAAATGGAGGTTATTGCCTAAGAAGTTAAATGCCTAAGACATTAAAACCGAGGCAGTGAGTAGATACAGACTGACAAGTTGAGTGGTCTTTCGCACTTTATTATCTGTAATGTAGTTGTGTGCACATTGGGTTTAACAAGTTTATAAGGAGATCAATCTGCTTGGGCAACTAAGAGATTCATCCAGCTAAATAAGGAATGTAAAACTCACTAAAATTGGTCCTCTACATTTTTAAAGAAAGCTTGAAGTGACAATTTTGCAGTTATATTTTATGTTATCATTTACATTTTAAAATGTTCATTTTACCCTGGGAATTTAAGGAAACGGCTCAAAGTAAAACCAAAATGAAAACCTACTTTCAATTTTCTTCATTGTCAAAGTTTTACCTAATAATCCCCATGGATTTGCAATGTTTGGACTGAAACTTTTAGGGAAGTCTTTAAGCATTGTGAATTCATTTCAAATAAAAGGCTACCAGACTTTTAACAATTTAGTCCTCCTATGATATGGATAAGTAATATCAAAATTCTTAAAGAATTTCCCCTTTAAGTTCATGACCTTCTCTCTGATGTTTCTAAGACATGTTAACATTTATCAGTAGTTTCACAAGGCTTCTTGTTGGCATCTTTGGAGATCCTTGAAGGGAACTGTAAGATCTGAATAAACACGGACATCTCAGAAAAACACCGGGAGGCCAGGAATTTCTTTAATAAGATAAGCTCAGGATCTTTAGGAAGGTAGCAGAACTCTCTGGAAGGGAAAAGCTAATTAACATTCCTCAGATCACAGGGTGAGAAACTACCTGTGGGTGGGGGCACATTCTGCAGGGTGGACCTTTGGTCACCTTCAGACAAGGGAAGTCTAAAGACCAATCAGTTTAAAAAGTCACACTGTTCTACCAATCACATTGTGTCTAATGGCTGCTGCCCTGAAAATTATATAAAAGATCGAACTGTGTGGGGTCGCCTCCTTTTCTGAGGGTCAGGAATGGCCTCAGTGCAGTGAAATATAAATCCTCATGTTCTTTGCATCGTTCAGTCTCCATGTGATTCACTCAGGGGGTCTCCGGTAAGCTAAGGCTTGTCAGGGTCTTGCATTTGGTGCATTGGCCAGGAGTCAACTCCTTGTGGGAACACACTGGAGCTGTGAATCGGAGGTCTCGAGTTTTTACCGTGGTTTCTGTTTGTCTTTATTTGTCAAAGTCTGAGTCTGTAAGTCTGTTTGAACTTTTGCTTGCAAGTGTCAGGAGGCTCAGAGAGCCTACGGTGTCTGGTGCGGTCAAGTGTGACGGGCAGATGAGCCTTAACATCTTGAACACAACGGGGGGCGGGGGGGGGGAGGAGGACTGAAGGACGATTCAGGCCCTCCTGGAGGGAGCCAGAAAGGCTCTGCTCCTTCTGGAACTGGCAAGACAATATCAGTGGGAGTCTTGTTATAACCCAGTTTATCTGGCACCTGCTGTGTGCAGGAGCACCTAGTTTGTTTTGGAGTAGTTGGCTCTGCTGAGCAACTCTGTTACCTGGCTTTGTTATCTGTGTGTGCAGGAGTACCTGGTATCTGTAACGGGGCCAATGGAAGGGGCAAACTGTATATGGATTGTCTTTCTCTGTGTTCATGGACGTGGACGCCCACCCATGGCAAGGTCAAGCTGTTTATGTGGTAATTGTTTTTTCTCTGTTTCTTGGTATCTTGTGCTATGTTCTTGGACTTAGACAGATGACATTTTTTATGGACATTGGACAGACAAAAAAGATAAGTTATTTACTCTCTGTGTCTCTGAATGAACCACTTGTAGGAACATTTGACTCGCGGATGATCAAAAGCAATAGAGGAAAGAATCTTTAGGCCAGGATCCTTAGGGCATCTAGACCTAGGGACCTATGTAGTTACCTTGAAAAAAAAAATCTAGTGGAGGACCTCCCTCAAAGATAAAAGACTTTCTCTCCCAAGACCCACCCCACAGGTTCTGGCTCTCAGGTAGAAAGTAGCATGGAAGGAGAGATCCAGACCTAAGAAACTTCTGATCCTCCAAGATTCTTCAATAGCGGACCTGTAACTCCAAGACTCTCTTCCTCCAAATTTCCCTACCCAAGCCTCCATGGCCCTACCAATGCCAGTACCGGCTCCTCAGCCCATAGGAGACAGGAGACTGGGGCCATTGCACCCCCTTCACCAGAGGGAGGAATGGGAGGAGACCTGAGAGTCAAACCCCCTGATATAGTGACTCTCTCACTCAAGGCATATGGGCCTCTGGAAAAGGGCAATCAGGCTATGTAATATTGGCCCTTCTCTTTGGCCGACTTGTAAACTGGAAGACCCAACCCCCTTTTCCCAAAGAGCAGGTTAATTTCTTTGAGAATGTTTTATTTATAATGCAGGGAGCCAGAGACATGGGGGCACCATTGATTGACCAGGCTGTTGTCAATAGGTTTCCCCTGACAAGACCTGACTGGGACTTCAGAAGGTATGGGGCACCACCTGAAGGGGCCAGGCTCCATTTGGCAGGTTTCATGACAACCTACAAATTTGGCCAAGGTATGTGAGGTTAGACAGGGATCAGATAAGTCACCTGCTCCCTTTCCAGAGTGACTCATGGAGGCATTGCATCAGTATATGCCCTATGACTCCATCAGCAAGGAGCACAAAGCTACTGTGACTATAGATTTTATAGACCAGGCTAGTAGAAATATCAGGAAAAAGCTTGAGAGGCTAGAAAAACTACAGGATAAGTTGTTGAGGGATTTAGTGCAGGTTGCTGAGAAAGTCTGCCATAACAGGGAGACAGAGGAGGAGAAGGAGCAGAGAAAGAAAAAGAAAGATGAAAGGAAGATGAGAAAAGAAAAAAGAAACTAGAAAAGCAACAGGGAAGGAATCTACAGAGTCCTGATTCTCAGGCTAGAGGATGAATACAAGTTGTTTGAGACCTTGGACAGGGCACCCCAGGACCTAGACTGGTGGTTTGAGGCCTTTCCCCAGGCCTAGACTAGGATGGCAGAGATGGGGGGTTGGGCAACAACCATTGTCCCCATCTATGTGGGACTTAGAGCTCAAGCACCAATAGCTGGTGTTGAGGGAGGCTCAGGATGGAATCAGGCCCCACATTACCAGGCTCCTAGAACAGGGGATCCTGTGGAAGTGCCAGTCAGCTTGGAATATTCCCCTTTTGCCTGTGAAGAAACCTGGGGCCCAAGACTAAGGAGGACTGTCTAGAGACAGTCCTCTTGGATCAAATGCCTCTTGGAGGAGCCAGGAAGATTGAGATACAGAGTCTCAGCCAAAAAGGCCCAAATCTGCCAGAGAAAAGTAAGTTATCTGAGCTACCTGCTGAAAGACGGCCAGCACTTGCTCTCCAACGCTCCAAAGGAGACCATCCTGCACATCCCTCCTCCACAGAGCCCCAAACAGGTACAGGAATTCCTCAGGCATGGCCAGGTTCTGCTAGCTATGGATTCCAGGGTTTGCTGAATTGGCTGCCTCCCTCTACCCCCTGACTAAAAATGGACAGCCCTTCAATTGGGGTGAAGAAGAGCAACAGGATTTTGATATGATTAAGCAGACTTTACAGGAGGCCCCTGCTCTAGGACTGCCTGATGCCAGCAGACCTTTCCACCTTTATGTAGCAGAAAACAGGGAGATAGCCAAGGGAGTGCTCACTCAGCGGCTGGGCCCCTGGAAGTGACCAGCTGCCTATCTGTCAAAGAAATTAGACCCTGTTGCTGCTGGGTGGCCGGCTTGTCTACTGATAGTGGCGGCTGTAGCAGTGGTTTTAGTTAAAGATGCTGATAAATTGACTCTGGGACAAAATCTGACCGTGGCATCTCCCCATGCCTTGGAGAGCATTGTTTGCCAGGCCCTGGACTGATGGCTGACCAACACCCTCATGACTCATTATCAGACTCTGTTGCTAAACTCAGACTGGGTGACTTTCACATCACTAGTGGCCATTAACCTGGCTACTCTGCTACCTGACCCTGACCTTAATCCACCAGCTCATGATTGCCAGCAGATTCTAGCTAAGAACCAGGGATGGCAAAAGGACCTGTCGATCAGCTGCTTCCCAAAGCAGAGACGACCTAATTCACTGATGGCAGCAGCTACCTGGTAGAGGTATGTCCCTGGTAGAGGGACAGTGCAAGGCAGAAGCCACATTGTGAACAGGTGCCAGGTGGTCTGGGTGGAACTTCTTCCTCAGAAAACATCAGCCTAAAAGGCAGAGTTGATAGCCCTCACCAAAGCCTTCGACCTGGGGGCAGGAAAAAAATCAACATCTACATGGACAGCAGGTGTGCCTTTTTCCATGAGGTTGTATACCAAGAAAGAGGACTACTCACATCAGAGGGGAAAGAAATAAACAAGCAGGAAATCTTGGATCTGATGAAGCCAGCAACTCTGAGTATTATCCATTGCCCAAAACATCAGAAGGGAAGAGACTCGGTGTAGTGGCTATTCCTGGTTGTCAACTTGACAGTATCTGAAATGAACTGCAATCCAGAATTGGAGGGCTCACCTGGCTCTAATCTGGAGGCTGAGAGATAACAAGTTTCCGACCTGAATCTTGGCATGGAGATCTTGAGGTGTAGTGGCTATGAATCCCAGAGGATTGAGATAGAAAGAGTCCAATCGGGGTCACCTGGGGTTAAGGGTGTGGTAACACCTTTAACCTGGGCCACACCTTTTGCTGGAGACCTATATAAGGAAAAAGGAAAGCTCGCTTTTTTTCTTGTTGCTTGCCTTGTGGGACTGAGCAACTGCTGGATCATCGGACTTCTATTCATAGCTGCTGCTGACCATTGTTGGGAGTGGATTGTTGGGAGCTGGACCACAGACTGTAAGTCTGCAATAAATTCCTTACTACATCGAGACTATCATAACTTCTGTGACTCTAAAGAACCCTGACTAATACACTCGGTATCCCTGGGCAATAACCAGGCAGATCCAGTGGCTATGCAGGAGCCTATCCTGGTTATGGGTCTGCAAGAGACACCCACTGGGAATTGGGACTAGACTAAGAGATGGCCTCACTTAGAACCTACTGAAGTAAAAAGGACTCAGATTTCTAGCCACCCTACCAACTATTACCAATGGAAGGTAAGGTAATGGCATACACAAGAAGGGAAAACTATACTCCCCAGAAAGTAAGCAAAAGAATTACTGGGCCAAAAGCACAGATGGACTCATTTAGGGGATAGAAAGCTTGTCCAAGCAGTTAAAAGACCTAATATATATACCTCAGGTTCTGGGCCACAAAGATAGTAAAACAGTGTAAGGTAATTTTTATGCAGCCAAGAGTAAACAGGGCAAAGACCTAGGGGAGAACAGCCTGGAGTTTATTGTAGGTCAATTTTACAGAAGTTAAGCCAGGAAAATATGGTTACAAATACCTTCTAGCGTTTGTAGATGTTTTCCCTGGATGGCTTGAGATATTCCCTACCAGGAGGAAAACAACTACCATGGTAGCTAAGGAGATAGTAGAAGAAAATTTTCCAGAGGTTCAGAGTGCCCAAGGTAATTGGATTGGACAATGGTCCTGCTTTTGTCTCTTAAGGTAAGTCAGGAATTGGCAGAGAGAGATATTGGGGACTAATTGGAAGCCCCATTGTACGTACTGTCCCCAGAGCTCAGAGCAGGTAAAGAGACCTTGGTTAATTGACCTTGAAGATTGGCTCAGACTGATTGGTGTCCCTCCCCTTGGCCCTGAACACCACCTACCATTTTAATCTGATCCCTTTGAGATCCTGCATGGGATATCCACTCCCTTGACTCCTGCTCTTGATACCCCAGGGTGACTTTTCAGGCTGACAAGGATCTTATTGCTCAATAGCAAGCTTTCCAGATCAGCCACTTGGAATTGTGGCCTAAACTTAGTGCCCTGTATAATGCAGGTACCCCAGAGGATCCACATAAGTACCAAGGTGGAGATTGGATATATGTTAAGAAATGTGCTGAATACTCAGAAGCAAAGTGGAGAGAGCCGTTCCTGATGTTGTTGACCACCCTGACCTCCATTAAAGTGAATGGAGTGACTGCCTGAGTTCACATCAGTTAAGCACCTGCACCTGACACCAATTAGATAGCAGCCAGACACCTAAGCAACCCTCTTCTGCAAGCCACAGAATCTACGAGACAGCTATGGTATGACTTCCAGCACTGAGCCTCAGCAGCCCCCACAACCCTACCAAAGTGACTTGGCAGGTGCTCTCAGCCACTGGTGATGTGGCTTGGTCCACTGCTTGAGTTGTATCTGGTGGCTGGACCCTGTCTTTGATTTCTGTGATTTAGCAGTGGGCCTTGACTTCTGGGTGTTGCTGCTCTGGAGACACAGGGAGAGGGATTGCCTGAATGTGGGGAGAAGAGGGACTTGTGAATCTAAACCATGTCCCAGAAGTGGCCTTAGAGGGTGGGGCTTAGGGTTCAGACTCTCAAAATTGAAAAGTGTCCTTCGAGAAACCCTCACATATATATGTGTCCCCGAGAAGGAAGAAGCCAGCAGCAGGCCCATCAGTGTTGGGGGCCAACCATTTCTTCTATGTTATACCTCGGGGTGGG
>NW_022196902.1:23160145-23167898 GCF_008632895.1 Mastomys coucha
CACATTGTGTCTAATGGCTGCTGCCCTGAAAATTGTATAAAAGCTCACTGACCAAGCTGTGCAGGGTCACCTCCTTTCCTGAGGTTCAGGGATGGCCTCAGTGCACTGAAATCACAGGCTCCATGTGATTCACTCAGGGGGTCTCTGGTAAGCTAAGTCTCGTCAGGGTCTTACAGTACTTCATTTTTAGAAGCATCCAGAATTATGAGAATTGTGTGACACTATTGTCTCAGCTTTGCAGGTGAGCTGAGTCTGAAGATTTCAATCAATGACTCCATATATATTTTTTATTTTATAATATTATTTTATGTTTATATATATATTTATATATATATTTTGGTTTTATTAAATCTCATTGTCTTCTTGAAGGGTGGTTTAACTTTGGCCAGTAAGTAACCTCTCATTTTTTTGGCCATAATCTGCACTCTCTCTCCTTTATAACCACCATCCTTAATTCCCTCAGAACCCAGGAAAATGGCCTGTCTACCTTTCAAACACATACTCAAGCTAAAGACAAATTTAGAGATTATAAGATTTCTGTGTCACTTTCCTTTACCTTTCCTTGAAAAGTTTAAAAAATGACAAAATTGTGCTAATTCATCTGGAGTTTTGGTGTGTATACTTTATTTTGACTTTTGGGTCGATACTAAGAAAGCGGGAAGAATAATGACTAAGAGAGACTGGGTTCAGTAATCTCACATCTGACCTATACTCTGTAGATGCTAAATTCCAATATAATGGAAAGGATTATAGGAAGAAAGTTAACAATTCCATGAAAGACGTAGACAACAGTAAATAATGAATTTTCTGGGGAAGGCCAAAAGGGAACAGTGATAATGATGAATGGCTAATAATCAAGACTATTTAATTCTTTACATGAGTGTCTCTTCACACATCTTTAGTCAGGAAGGGATCCTACTGAAGGCTCATAAACAAAGTAGGGAAATGTGTATCATCCTTTCTCAATTGGCTTTGAGGTGTTTTAGTCAGAAATTGAAAATTGATGGTGTTAACACTAAGAATTTCCCATCTGTTAGTAATATGTAGGTAGGCTTGATGGCTCAGATCTATAATACAAACATTCTGTCCTCAGAGACAGAGGACAAGAAATTTGAAGTTACCTTGGACATGCAGCTACCAACTTAATATACATGAGGAGGTCAATTTATAAATAAACAGAAAAAATAAGTAATATATATGGATGATAAAAATGAAAAACATCCCTGATGCATACACAAATTGCATTCTGACAAATTGAAGCCTCTGCTTAAGAAGTCTGACATGCTGCTTTCACTCTGGCCAGCCATTTAGAAAACAGACCACATGTCTGTAAATAATCAACCACCAAGGAACTTACACAACTGCGTTCCAACTTAAAGCAGAGTAGAAGCTATGTGAGGAAGGCTCTGGCACCCAGGCTAGATTCAGGCAGCAGAGCTTTCCTTTCTAGCAGGTAACCTATGTGAGACCTGAACATTTGTGACTCAGAAAATGAGGAGCTACCAAGAACATGGGTCATGACAAACTCGTGTTTTAAAGCCTATCTCTTGACCATGACACATAAGAACACACGCACACTGACACCGCCCTATAATAGCTGAGTACCTGTACTAACTAGCTTCTGTGCTGAACATTGCCAAACCAGCCCTCCGAAAACCAATGGCCACATGGGCTTGATTTTCTTATGTTATTGTTGTCATCATTGATGGTTCTTGTTGTTGTTGTTGCTGAGAAAGACAAACAGGCCTCAAAGTTGCTATCCTCCTGCCTCCAACTCCAAATATTGGGATTATAGGCCTATACCACTATACCTGACTTTGCACACTTGCTTGTGTGATATGAAATAACAATTCACCTGTTATTATAACAATTACTTAAAATATATAAGTAAAACACCAAAATTGGAGATTGGGAAGTGTAGATTAGGTTTTCCTTCATTATTGCAAACAATTAACTTAAATCTCAATATTTAATCATACTATAGGACATAACATCTGTCCCAACACCGAGAGTAACTGAGACCAGTGGGACCAGGCACATGGGAACTCCACCAGCCCAGTGGCTCAGGTTCCTTCCGGTCCCACAACACCCAGAGGAAGCTCCACTCCCAGGCACTCTAACACGCCCAGGATCAGAGGTAAGGAGGACACAACATCTGTCCCAACACTGGGAATAACTGGGACCAGCAGGACCCACACACACAAGAACTCTGTCAGCCCAGTGGTTCAGGTTGCTTCCGGTCTGTCTGGGCCAGCTAGTGCCCTGAGCAGACCTTGGGTGCAAACTCTGCAGCCAGTCGCAAAACACCCAGAGGAAGCTTCATTCCCAGGTGCTCTAAAAAGCCCAGGGTCACAGGATCCCAGAATCACAGGATCACAGAGACAGCTTGACTCTGAGGAGTTCTGACACAATCAGGATCACAGGAAGGACAGGCTCCAGTCAGATTTAGCAAGGGCAGGTAGCAGTAAAGATAACCAGATGATGTAGGGTAAGCATAAGAATATAAGCAACACAAACCAAGGTTCCTTGGCATCATCAGAAATCAATACTTCCACCATTGCAAGTCCTGGACACACCATCACATGGAAAAGCAAGATTCAGATACAAAAATCATTTCACATGATGATGATACAGGACTTTAAGAAATAAATAGCACCCTCAAAGAAATACAGGAGAACACAGGTAAAGAGCTAGAAGCCCTTCAAGAGGAAACACAAAAATCCCTTAAAGAACTACAGGAAAACACAATCAAACAGGTGAATGAAATGAGCAAAACCATCCAGAATCCAAAAATTGAAATAGAAACAATAAAGAAGTCAGAAAGAGAGATAACCCTGGAGATAGAAAACCTAGGAATGAAATCAGGAGTCATAGATGCAAACATCACCAACAGAATACAAGGGATAGAAGAGAGAATCTCAGGGGCAGAAGACACCATAGAAAACATTGACACAACAGTCAAAGAAAATGCAAAAAGCAAAAAACTCTTAACCCAAAATGTCCAGGAAGTTCAGGATGCTATGAGAAGACCAAACCTAAGGATAATAGGTATAGAAGAGAGTGAAGACTACCAAGGTAATGGGCCAGTTAATATCTTCAACAAAATCATAGAAGAAAACTTCCCTAACCTAAAGAAAGAGATGCCCATGAACATACAAGAAGCCTATAGAACTCCAAATAGACTGGACCAGAAAAGAAATTCCTCCTGTCACATAATAACTAAAACACCAAATGCACTAAACAAAGAAAGAATTTTAAAAGCAGTAAGGGAAAAAGGTCAAGTAACATATAAAGGCAGGCCTATCAGAATTACACCAGACTTCTCACCAGAGACTATGAAAGCTAGAAGATCCTGGGCAGATGTCATACAGACCCACAAAAACACAAATGCCAGCCCAGGCTACTATTCCAAGCAAAACTCCAATTACCTTAGATGGAGAAAGCAAGATACTCCATGACAAAACAAAATTTACACAATATCTTTCTATATATCTAGCCCTACAAAGGATAATAGATGGAAAACATCAACATAAGGACCAAAACTACACCCTAGAAAAAGCAAGAAAATAATCTTTCAACAAATCCACACAAACCTAATTCCACCTCTTACAACAAAAACAACAGGAAGTAACAGTTACTTTTTCTTAATATCTTAATATGAAAATTAATATTACCAACATGCCCTAATCGATTGAAATCCAAAAATATGAGGAATTAGAAATTTATTGACTGTCATCCAATGGCCTCTCTAATTTGGTAATTTGAGAAATAGGTCCAATATTATACAATCCATACACTATCAGCTTGTTTGTACGTGACAGTGTCTTGCTGTGTACAACATAATAGTCTTGAAATCTTGCTTCTCTTATCTCAGCCTGTCTATTAGTAGTATTGTTTATTTCATGTTTTTACACTATACTATGGTTTTCAGAACAGCTTACATATTTTTAAAGTATTTATATACCCAAAAGAAATGTACACAATTAAATTGGGAGGTGGGTTGTAAGAGAACAACAAAGAGTAAAACTGAATGCTTTGCTTGACGTTTATAACTCTTGTATCAAGTTACCATAGTAAAAGCCAAGATTTTAAGCTCTACTAAATATAAAACAAACAAACAAATATAAACACTTTATATATTTATGTTCATTTAAGAAAATAGTAGTGATGTATTATTTTGAAATATACAGTTAATACATTTGGAATTATTTAAAATTTATATTGAGAAAAATGTATGTATTTTCAGTATTGCCATAGACAAGCATCTATATAAGACTGTTAAATTGTTGTTTTATATCAAACAACTTTTATAATACTCATTTTTATTGTTATAATATTTTATAAATTTTAAAGAATATGACAAAAAAGATATTGTAGGTATTGAAGGTATCTGGGAGGAGTTAGGGTACAAAAGGAAATCAAGAATGTGATTTAATTTTATGTACTTAAAATATGTTTTTAAGTGTTAACAAATTCAGATAAATTGAACTCATGTATGTTTTCTCATTATAATGCAATAAAACTTTCAAAATAAAAGAGAGAGAGAGAAGGAAGACGCAATTCTTTGCTAGGAATGTTTTGTAGAATATTTTCTCCAATCTATTAGTTGCATCTTCCACTTTCTTTCACTCCTTCCCTTCCTCCCTCTCTCCCTCCTTCCCTCTCTCTCTCCTATTTGTGTATTTTTTCTTTCTTGGGATCAAATTCAGAGCTCTGCACTTAATGTGACTCAAAATACTACTGACTCATTTCCCAGCCTATATTCCTATTTTGTATGAATATGTTTTTAAATAATACCTAATGTTATGATTATTGTATCCTACTTCTTATCAAAGAAAGTTTTACTTATTTATGAGCACTAAGGTATTTTTTTGTTTTGTTTTCTTCTAAAAGCTTATTGTCTTGACTTCAGCACTTAGGGTTGTGATCCACCTTATTAAGTTTTATGTATGGATGCATGTAAAGCTTAATTTTCATATGGGTATTCCATTCTTCCAACACACTTTGGGAACATTTTTCCATCCTCGTTGAATTTCATTGGCATTACATTGGAAATTCAGTTGCTTATATGAGTGTGAGTTCTCAGTAATCATTCGTTTCTTTATTGATTGATTTGTTATTTTTGAGACAAGATACCATCTCACGTTGGTCTTGAATGGACTATATAGTTCAGGATGGCTTTGTGCATCCCTTGTGCTGGGATTACAGACATGTTCATTGTACCAGCTCTGAATCATTTAAATGACCGACATGGCTTTGATTTTCACTGAGCCATTACTCTCCAATTCCAGCAGCATTCATAGAAACTTAAATTCATCTCTGCCAATGGCTCATCTGTCACAGTGCTTTGACTACCCATCCTCACAAACATGAGGGGAAAGTGGGTCATGCTCTACTGTGGGATGACAACTGTCACCAAATTTTAGCACATGTATAACTTGCTTTTTGATATTTTCCTTTGCTAATATTGAAGCCAACATTAAAAGTTCCTTTAAACCATATTTGTAAAATACAGACTTCAGTAATAGAGCAAACCAGTTTTTCATTTCTATCATGTACCATGATGCTTGGAGTAAATACAATAAACTCTATTGTTGAGCTTTAAAAAATATCATAGCATAAACATGGTCCACTCAGAAATGAAAGAAATATGAGTGGCATTCCAGATGATTATGAAACCTTTCTCATATATATATATATATATATATATATAGAGAGAGAGAGAGAGAGAGGCATATATGTATATATATAATACTGTGTGTGTTCAATATCAAAATTAAATACTGTTGCTACTTTCTTAGCAGGAACTAAGCATAATTGATTATGATGAGGGAGACTATAGTCATATCTATATTTCCTTTTTAGAGCCTGGATATCTTTATTATTTCTTTAGTGAAAAGCCATTAAAACTGTAGTTTATGCTTACTCATTTGCAGAATACAAGAATGTATATAGAATATACATTCTTTCCATTCAATTAAAATATAAGCAGTCTTGCAAACAGCCGGAATTAAGCACAGAAATATACTCACAAAGCAACAACTGAACAGCAAGCCAAACAATAAACCAAGGATCATAAAGATTGTAAGATATTTGATATTATGAGCCTCTTTTAACTCTAAGCTAAGGCTTAAAAAGTAAACAAGACAAAATTAAAAAAGAGAAAAAACAGTTGGGAAAAATAGTCTTGAAAAAAACTACTTTTTAAAAATGTTTATGCTCTTTCTCCTAGACCTCTTTCTCTAAACCTCAACATTAACTTACGTATCCAACTTTACATATTGTTCTGGGCACTTCTCTTCTTATGCCCACTTCAAGAACCCCAAAAGACCACCAAGGAGCTGATTCCAATGCCGTCACACTAGAGGCTGCATTCAAGCTCCAGCTTGAGCTACGCTGTCATCCCTGATGCAGCACGATGTGAGGGTGAATCCCCAAGCCCAGCTTCAATCAAGCATTTATAGAGCCAAGCAAGCAAGCACAGGGATGTCCATCTTGGCACATATCTGACTGGGGGGCTATTATGGAATTTGTTGCCCTTTAAGGTGATTGGCTGGAGCTAGAGCCAAACCATAGACTTAACTTTCTTCCTGATTGGTGGTCGTTCCTGAGAGACCTGGAGAATAATGCCAGGCACAAGCTTGTTGGGGTGTAACCTGAAAACTAGTGCTAGGTACAGTGTTGTTGGTTAACTCAAATTCAAGCTTAAGTCAGGTTCTCTAAGATGGAGCCTGAACCCAAAATGGAGTTGGTCTGGTCTCTCACTTCGTGATTTCCTTACTTTTACTCTGACCCGTGGCAATCACAATCAAAGATACAGTTTTTATCATACGGTTTAATCAATACATATTCAGTAGGTGACTGATACCCCCTATACAGAGTGAAAACACTTTGACATTATTCCTAATGGTTGTTATTAATATAAACTACCTAGCAAAGACAGCAAGTAGTACTAAGAACTTACCAAGTATATATAAATTTGTATTGTTGTGACATCACAGCAATCCTATGAGGTAATTATTGTTATTTCCATCATTATATACTTGAGAGGGAGGGGATGCTAGTCCAGTCAGTAGAGTGTTTGCCTTGCAAGCATGAGGATCTGAGTTCAAAACTCCAGAATCCAGATAACAAAAACAGGCCACGGAAACCAGGTGTGGTCTTTAATGAAAAGTGTGTTGATATACATTCTTGCAGTTCCTGTGCTAGGGAGACAGAGGCAGGCAGGCTCCTTGGCCAGCCCATGTAGCCTGCTTAGTGAGTATCAGGCCAATGAGACACCCTGTCAAACACACACACACACATGCATGCATTCATGCACAACAGTACACACATGAGCATCTCACACAAACATGCACACACACATACACCTAAATAAAAATTTTAAATTAAATACAATGGCAAAAGGAGAATCAGTTAGAATGCTTTGATAAAGCAAGGAGATAACATTTGAATCCAATGCCTAACTGCCATTTCTTCTCCACCTGAAGCAAGTAGGCCCATGTGTGGTGATACAAACCACACCTCAGGATAAGGGTGTGCTGTGTCTTTATTGAAGTTGAACAAACTCTGCTTGGCAGAGTGAAAATTCCCAAAATGCTGAGCTAGACGTGAGTGAAATTCATATCAACAGTAAGCAATTGTTTTTTCCTTCATTTCGAAAAATGTCAAAATTCAAATTTTTCCCAAAGGCCATTTCTTTTCTTTCTTTCTTTCTTTCATTCATTCTTTCTTTCTTTTTCTTTTTTTTTTT
>NW_022196902.1:23168009-23173009 GCF_008632895.1 Mastomys coucha
CTGTAGACCAGGCTGGCCTCGAACTCAGAAATCTACCTGTCTCTGCCTCCCAAGTGCTGGGATTAAAGACGTGTGCTACCATTCGGCTCCCAAAGGCCATTTCGATGAAGCAAGCCTGCCATCTTGTAAGTGCAGACTTAGTCACTGCCTCAAAAGAATAGAAGCAGCTGTTTGTCCTCAACAGCTAGGATTTTAGGCTTTCCAGGATTTCAACAGGAGGTAAAAGGGTGTATTTATACATTTCATGAAAGAAGATGCATAGAATATACTCACATAGGATACCTACCACTGGTATATACTACAACTGTAAAGATGAGTTAACTCGAAGCTTTAATCGGATCAAAGATTCAGGCCAAAAAGATCAAAAGATGTTGGGCACTAGAGAGTACAAGACTGAGTGTGAGGAAAAAAAAAGTCATACCTTAAGAAGTTGTCAGAAGATGAGAGACAACAAAACTTTTTAAAAGACTATACTAAAAGTCCTCAACAAATACGCAAAATACATACTGAAACCTGAGTGAGAGGAGAAAGCACTTCCGGATGGGGCAGGGGGCAGGTCTAACCCTGAAATGTCTGCCACCACTGGGTGCACGCTCCTCAAATTCCCTCTTTGTCCCTACTTCTAGAATCTCGACACCCGGCAGAAAGAGGCCAGGAAGGTAAGATGCAGAAGCCGAGCCCACAGCAAGGATGAACTAACTTGTCTTTTCTCCAGTGGGAGCCAGGTACTAAAAAGGATGCTGACTATAAATATCCCAGAACCCAGCAGTTTTTCTCTCACTGAACCCTTCCACCCAACTGTGAGTTCAGCATCCTCTACTCTCTGGGAGCTTGGCTTCTCCATCTTATCCCTCACACTTCTGCTTCACTCCTCCCTCTGTCCAGCAACAAGAAAGGCAGTGTGGGAACAAGCTAGAGCAGTTTTTCTCTACCTGTGGGTTGTGATCCTTCGGTGGGTGGAATAACTCTTGCATAGGCATCACCTAAGACCACCTTCATTATGGTTCATAATGGCAGCAAAATTAGTTATGAAGTAGCAATGAAAATAATTTTATAATTAGGGTCATAATATGATGAAATTAAAAGGTTACAGTCACGAAGGTTGAGAACTACTGCCTGCCGTTATCTACTCAAGATCTAAGATATGAATCACAGTGAATATCATAGGCATCTAGTTCACGTTCTAAATCTATGGGTTCACAAAAAAAGCCGTTCCTTCCACATTTCATTTCTGTTTTCTAGAAGTCCATATTCAGCCTTTCCTATCTCATCACTGACTTACTTCTAATGGCCACATGAAAGGACTCAAAACTACAGAGACATAATTGTTCGTGCAATCTTTAAAAATCATGATTGACAGGGCAGGAGAGAAGGCTCAGTGGTTAAGAACACCAACTGTTCTTCCAGAGGTCCTGAGTTCAATTCCCAGCAACCACACAGTGGCATACTCCATCTGTAAAGGAATCTGATGCCCTCTTCTGGTGTGTCTAAAAGAGCAATGGTATGTATATATATGATAAATCTTTAAAGATGTATTTTAAAAAAAATCATGATTGACAAATCTACAATTAGTGAGAATTGGCCTGATTTACTTTTTTCATCTTCTCAAAAGAAATTTTAATTACATGCATAACTTGACTGGCCAAAAAGAATAAAAAAAATGGATGTTGTGCCTTTAATACCTTCCTTAGGGGTGGCGTGGGGCAAGAGGAAGGCAGACCAAAAGAATGTAGACCTCTGAGTAGCAGTGTCAGGAGTTGGTGACAATGTGAAGCGAAATGGATCATACTGTCATTGGAGAGCCAACAAAAGCAAAATAGCATTTGTTTTAGGGGAAAGTTTTTTTTTTAATACTAACAGCACTTTATCCACAAAAGCTGCCTCCTCAAAGTCTCCTTACATAGTCGGTTCTAAATATCTCCTTTACTCTCCACAGCTCCATCCCAAGTCAACTCAAGAAGGACAGAGGAGGTTGAGTGCCAAGCTCAAGCCTGGCAGTGCTAAATCCACTGGGGGGGGAGGCAACAGGGGTTTGTTCTTGTTGTTTTTATTTGTTTGTTTGTTTCTTTGTTTTTTGGAGGGGAAACTGGGAAAGGAGAAATTTACATGTAAATAAAGAAAATATCTAAAAAAAAAAAGAAAGAAAGAAGAAAAGAAAGAAAGAGAGGGAGAGAAAGAAAGGAAGGAAGGAAGGAAGGAAGGAAGAAAGAAGGAAAGAAAGAAAGAAAGAAAGAAGGAAAGAAAGAAAGAAATAATACACAAAGGCTTCTGCACTAAAAGAAATCCATTCTTCACAGGGAGCTGGGCCTGATTTCACGTGTGGTGAATATATTGAGAACCTATTTGGACATTAGTCTGTGGAAATGATAATAACCCTGTTGAATTCCCAATAGGAAACAACTCTAGAAATGAAAAGAAAACACCACCACTGTGTTTAAAGCTGAAGAAACCGAAAAAAAACATGGGCAGAGCCTTACAAAACAGAACAATAGCCCAAGGAAGACGAAAACTGTGGGAGCGCCAGACCATGAAATGGAGAGACAATGGACTCCGGAGTGAGCCTGGATACTCAAAGGGAGCTATTAATTCAAACAAGATCAAAACAGAAATCAATCTATGCGTGTGACTTCCAGAAGATCATTAAAATCTAATTACTTTCTGTCTACCTCAGTCGTTTTATTGCTGTAACTGGTACGCTGTCCTTCTGTCTAGATCCTGGAGAGGGGAAAAAAAAACTATTTTGCAGCTCAGATCATGGCAAGTTGTGTGACCCCACTCTAGTGCCTAGAGATTAACTCCCCAGGGCTTCTCAACACCCCTACAGATTTACCAGCATACAGCTTATGTGTGCAACTAAGGACAACTAATTACATAAAGTAATGGCATGAGTTATTCAACTTTCAAAAATGGAAGATAAAAATCAAGGTTTATAAGAAACATGCTGGAATTTCTTAAACTCTTAAATATAATTGAATTGGGGGAGGAAGACTAATATATTTTGCAAAGATGCAAAGTGTTTCATAATGATCAGAGAGTTAGCATAGGCTTTCTGCATTGGTAAATGCATCCTATCGTTCACAAAGAGTTAGAACAATAACAGGGATGAGGCCTATGGTTTTTCAAGATCTGCAGCAAATATCAGGAAAAAAATAGAAACAAAGAAGGAATTTACCATTCAAATAAATTTACTTTGCTAAATCGAATTTTTAAGACAGGTATTTGTCTTTAAAAAAAAAAACTTCTAACAATGTTGTTGTTTATCATTTAATCTTGGTGATAATTTAATTTTCCTTTAAACCTAAAAATTTCCACTTATCTTCATTACAAATAAGCCTCAATCTTGTCTGTTGTCATTATGTGGATATATTTACTAGGAGTTTCCACAGACCTTGCTTGTTTCTTAGGAAGCTAGGGGTTTTCCAGTGATGCGTGATTATGTTTGTAAAAGAACAAATGTTAGTACTCAGAAAAACATTCCTTTTCAGAATTCATTTACACAGAGATATAATAATATGAGCAAGGAGAATGTGAGCAAAGTGACTGAAGGATCCATTGGGAAATATTAAGAATTGTTTTCTGAAAATCTGCTTGCTCTGTTTTTAAGGAAAAAATATACACTATTAGTGCCTAAACTAATATCTTCTTAAAACAGCCACCCGTCTTATATTTCCCCTTTATTCCATGTAGTTTTTGAGGTGCATTGACAATCTTTTCTCATTAGATAGCCATACAGTTCTCCAGGATGGATATTTCAATTGGACAATACTTCCCATTCCACAGTTAAGAAAACTGAGACCCGGTGCTAGAGATGGCTCAGCAGTGAAAACCCTAGCCCTACAAGTGCTAAGAGCCCGAGTACAAACTCCCTGAACCTACAGAAAAGCTGAGTAAGTATGGGAGCCCACACGTAATTCTAGTACTGGGAAGACAGAAGAGCAGAGTTCAGCCTGATCAACAAGTTCTGGGATTAGAAAAGATATGCTACCTCAATGAATAAGGTGCAGAGTGATTGAGTACACCTCCCAGCCTTGGACCTCTAAGTGCATCCACATCCAAATGCATATACATTCTGACATATATCAGCACATTAGAACAGAATAAAAAGAACTACTATGAAAACTACTATAAGTGCTTTTTAAGAAATAGAACCTAGACCAGAGCATACTTCTCCTTCCGTAGCTGTTGATTTGGCTATTAAGAACAAGACAAACAAGCCAGTACTGAAGGTATTTCTGCACCCACCACCTTGCTAGTGCATCACACTTGACTAGCACTACAGACCTGTAAGACACAGATCACTATCTTTATAGCTTTACCAATTTTTTTCCAAGTGAAATGTGCCAGACTAGAGATCTAGGATGAATGTTCTGACTTAAGATCTTGTTCTGGCTCCTATGTCATAATGTTAATCCTATCTGCAAGTAAGTTTGCTGCATAAGATTCATATTTAGTCTTAGAAAACTCTACCCACTGATTCAAAAATAAACAGATGGTACTGATAGTCAGAAATAAAAACAATACCAGCGCAATCAAACACAAATGTTTAAGAATACCCACAGCACAGGCAGCATTGCTGTCCGTTCTGGTAGAAGCCTCTCTCACTGATGTGTCATAGCTGATCTGAGAAGCCTGCTCCTCATTCATTAATGACAATATCATTTTGTTAAGCCCTGCTTTCCTCTCTCCAGTGTACCATTTATTCTTTCTGTGGATCATCTCCTTCTTTTACAAGAGTTTAGAGTTAAATTACTTATAAAATCTTGGCACAAGAAAAAAAATACACCGACAACTGCAACAAAATATAGGTTGGGTTATAGAGATTGATTTTCTGTGTGTGTGTGGCATGTTGAAAGTGTGAGCTGGAGTTGGTAGGACCCAGTGATCACATTCTTGTTGTCAAGCTCTACAGCAAACACCATCACCTGTTCATCCCCAGCCTCACTTTGATTTTCTTGAGCAGCTGAAAAGGAAGATTAAATGGTTGCCACCACTCTAACCAG
>NW_022196902.1:23174896-23188369 GCF_008632895.1 Mastomys coucha
TTCTTTTTTCTTTTTTTTGGGGGGGGAGGGGAATCTGGGAAAGGAGATATTGTAAATAAAGAAAACATCCAATAAAAAAAAGTATAATTAACAACAGCAAAGAGGTAAAAGAAAAGTGGTTGTTTGTTTTCCTGTTATCTAAATATTTGGCTTATATTTTGGCCGGCTAATTGGTTTAAATTATTAGGCAATAGTCAAAACCTTAAATTTATATATATAAATTATTATATATATAAAAGAAAACTCTCATGAAAATACATAGCTTATGCTAAGGGCATTTTCTGTAAAGTAACCTAAATAGATGACAAAAGTACCCAAGTCCAAACTACTTGTGAATTTTATTATATCCCAAGAAATAGGAAATTCTCATGTTACCCATACATGTGTACGCATGTGTATGCCTTCATATATGGGTGTATGTGTATGTCTGTGTGTGTGCATGTGTATATGTCTGTGTGTGTATGTGTGTGTGTATGTATGTGTATGTTTCTGTGTGTCTATATATATGTGTATGAGTGTATGTGTTTGTATGTGTGGGTGTATGTATGTGGGTGTTTGTGTGTGTGTGTGTGTGTTTCTGTGTGTGTATGTGTTTGTGTCTGTGGGTGTATGTATGAGGGTGTGTCTGTGTGTGTGTGTATGTGTATGTGTGTGTGTATGTGTGTGTGTGTGTGTGTGTATGTATGTGGGTGTATGTATGACGGTGTGTCTGTGTGTGTGTGTGTCTGTGTGTGTGTGTGTCTGTGTATGTGGGTGTTTGTGTGTGTGTGTGTTTCTGTGTGTCTATATATATGTGTATGAGTGTATGTGTTTGTGTGTGTGTGTGTGTGTTTCTGTGTGTGTATGTGTTTGTGTCTGTGGGTGTATGTATGAGGGTGTGTCTGTGTGTGTGTGTGTGTATGTGTCTGTGTGTATGTGCGTCTGTGTGTGTGTGTGTCTGTGTATGTGTGTGTGTGTGTGTGTATGTGTGTGTAATAGCATTCAGTAAAAAGACAGCTTGCAGGGTTACTTCTTTCCTTTTACTATGTAGATTCCAGAGATCAAACTGAAGTCTTCAAGCTGGTGGTGAGCACTTTTACCCACTGAGCCATCCCATCTTCACATAAATGTTTACAATGAATGAAAAATATGATAAATCATCTAGCTTTTTTAAAATATGGAACTGATATCAAACAAGAAAAAGCAACACAGAAATAAATCACAGATCAATAATATTAACATATAAAATATATACCAATAAATTCAATATTAGCAAAGCAGACTTGGGGATGTAGTTTTTAAAAGCTATGCATTGAACCCAAATGGGTTTATCCCAGGAATACAAGGATAGCTCAACATAGCAGAAAATCTATCAATTTTCTGTGAACAAATGAAAAAAGCAAAATCTAAATAATGTAAAGATACTGCATAAATTTTAAGATTTGCTTTTTTAATTTTAGGAAATCAAAAACAAAAAACCTAACTTAATAAAGTGTCATTGATAAAAACATGTAAATACCATACCTAATAGATGAAATAAAAGGTATAGTTGTGTAAGGGCTATTACCAGGTAAGATTATTGTTTATCAGTACTCATTTAACAGAACCATATGTTAAACCAAAACCCTAAATAAATACAAAGATCAGGAATAAAGAGACAAAATTATCATTATTTGCCAATGGTAAACATCTGCCCAACATTTTAGAAGATCACTTCAGAAATTGTTAGAGTTCATTCAAAGGTTTGCCAGAATATCTAACATAAAATTTGAATTAATCAATATATTAAAGTAAAATTTGTGTTTTAAAACACAACTATTAAAAATGGTGTTATAGATAGTCTTTATCAAAACACATGTAATGGATAAATTAAATTAAATTGATACTTTCAAAGATGATTTAAGGTTAATGATGCTAACTAAAGAAAATTGTATCCATATCTTTATATTTTTAGCCTGAGAACAAAATAAATGGATCAAAAATAGTTTTGAATAATTCTACATTTACTGGAATACACCAGACAATAGCATCAGGAAGGCAACACAAATGAACACTAGCCTTCTTGACATACTTTATTGTTTGATGAGTAAAATTATGGAAACAGCTGTATTAGAGTTTTTTATTTTGATAGATGAAATTTAAGATATTAAAGTCAAAGATTAGAATGCTTACATATTTACAAATATACATAAGTATAAAAATTTTTCTACAACTTCATAAGTATTATAATATTGAGATAATAAACTAACTGTAAATTCACAATAATAAAACAGCTTTCCTGTAAATAAATACATTAAAGCCTCTCTGCTGATGGAGTTGTGTGCCACCAAATTTGACTCTTGTTTATTTTGTTTTGTTTGCTTTTGTTTTTCTTTTTTGAGACAAGGCCTTAGTATGTAATTCTGGCTGGTCTAGCATTTAAGAGATCCAACTGCCTTCACCTTCATGTGAGGAAAAGCATGCACCTTCACCACCAAGTCCAGCTAAGGGGAAGTTTTCATGTGAGTGCTAGGGACTGAAATCAGGTCCTGACATTTGCACAAGTCCTTTACTGGCTGAGCTACCTCTCCACCCCTTTTTTTCTCTTTTCTCTCACTCCCTTCTCCTATCTCCCTTCCCCCCATGCTCTGCATAGCTATGGGTGTTGGCTCTAGAGCACTTAGTAGACTTGCAGTGGGACTATCTTCTTATCAAGTCTTTTTCATGAAGTTTTGAAATCTCAGCAAATTTCTGGAGAGAGTTTTAAAAGGAGAACTACATAGACTATTCATAGACAAATGTCCCTGAAGAGTTGGAAGAGTGGGAAAAAAAACCACTTCAGATGAACAATGACCTGAAGTTATTATCTTAAGGAAGAGTTCATTGTTGCTGTAAGTTTTATCCATGAACCTCACTATGAAAAGAATTACCATTTTCCAACCAAATTATTTTCAATTCACCCCTGTCTCCCATAACTCTTTGAACAGGATTTCTGGAGTCAGTTGCTGTTCTTGAAATTTCTCTTTTTCTTCTTGTTCAGGTGAATGAAAATCTACTTGAGAGGGACTGGAAAGATGGCTCAATGGTTGGTCAAGAGTGTTTGCTTCTCTTCCAGAGGACCAGATGTGGTGGTTTGAATGAAAAGGGCTCCCATAGGTCCATAGAGAGTAGCATTATTAGGAGTTGTTGCCTTGTTGAAGTAGTATGGCTGTGTTGGAGGAAGTATGTCACTGGGGTGGGGATTAGGCTTTGAGGCTTCAGAAGCACAAGCCTGGCCAATGGTTCATTTTCTCTTCTTGCTGTCTACCAATCTGGATGTAGAACTCACAGCTCAGTCTTCCTGCTATGACAATGGACTAAACCTCTATACTGTAAGCCATCCTTAATTAAGTGTTTTCCTTAAAAGAGCTATAGAAACCCAAACTAAGACACCAGAGTTTGGTTTCCAGCACCAAAGTCCAGTGGCTCACAGAGGATTTAATCATCTCCCCTGGCCTCCACAGGCATTTGCACTCATGCATACAAACACATACACATACATGTGCAATATAAAAATAAAAAATAAAATATTTTATATCTGTTTGAATTAGAGAAGATGAAAGTAAAAGTTCATTTAGTTTTTAGTTCATAGAAAACATAAAGGCATCTTAGCCAGGTGACATAAATAAAAATCTTCAGTCTTCATAGCCCAAACACAAAAAGTAAGGTTTTACAATAGGAAATTATTTTTTTATGTATGGTATGTATGTTTTACATAATCCCCTTTAGGAAAACATGTATTTGTTCTTTCAACATTGCAAAGAGAACACACATCATTTAACACGTTCTCTATGACTAACATCAACAGTTAAGTGCTATAGATTCTAAATGTATCTACATTTAAGCCACCACCACCCATTTCAGAAATTTTCCTAATATTTAAATATCTGGTATGAAAGCAGAGGTCTAACCTTTTCAACTTCTAAGTTCAAAAGGAAGAGGCTTACTAGTCACTTAACTCTGAGGAATAGACTTAGTGATAAAGAAATCTCTTGAAAAGACAGTCATGAAAATGTTGTCCTATTAATCTTGAATAATAACTTTTAAAAATAACTTTTAAGTTTTTGAGATAGGGTCTTACTATGTAGCACTGATGTAGCCTCAAATTTACAGCAACCTTTCTCCCACCTGAGTGCCAGGATGAATACAAGGAAAAGATATCTGGAGCTTGATGGCCAGCAAGTCTGGCCAGTCCATGAAGTGCAGGAGGAGCCCTGTCTCAAGAAACAAAACAAAAAAATGTATAGAGAGACTGAGAAAGACACCCAACATTGACGTCTGACCTCCACATGTGCACACACATATACACCTGCATGCAAAAAACAGAAATATATAAGAAAGAGACAGAAAGACAGACAGACAGACAGACAGACAGACAGACAGACAGACAGACACAAAGGCTCTGGAGATTCTGAGGTTGTAGACATAGTGAGCAAAGCATTTGCATCTTACCACCTCTCAGAAGCAGACAGTACTTCAAAGAACAGACCAGTCAGAACTTTATGTGGAATGCTAGTAGGGAAAGAAAAGGCATCTCTGAGTTTCAAGAACATAGCTCTACACGAACGTCAAAAGGAGTTTGGAACTCATTTCTTGGTACATGCTTTTTATGTTTTGACTTTGATTTTATGCATTACGCTAAAGAAGATATTTTGGGAAACAAACATACAGACCTTTAACTATAACATAGATTTAAAGAATGATCAAATATAGCATCTCAGCCAAAACATATTAGAACTTAAAAACTTGCAAAAGAAGAATGTGCTTTACAAGGTTAAGTTTAGTAGCTCTCAAAAAAAAAAAAAAGAAAAAGAAAAAAAAACCTTGTACATTCTCAATTTTCATCCGAACTTAATTATTTTGTGGCTTCAATGTCTGTTTCCAGCAAAACACAACTTCCTCGTAGTGAAGGAGAAAAGACTTATAAAATAGGCTTCATGGAGCTCAAGTAACTCTTAAAAACAATATCTTGATGAGTTAAGTGTAAATGAGCCAAAACATATGGATTAAATGTCCCTTTAAATACACATGGCTTTAAAAATTAAGAGAAAAAAGGTTTTGGCAAAATGTGTTTCAGATTTGGTTGAAAGAAAACATTTGAAAGAAATAGTTTGAAGGACTGGACTAACCCAAAACATACCTGAGTTTCTCCAATCTACACAGCACAACCAACTCTAAAGCATATGGATGTTATGCTGTAATTCCCTAGCCACGCCCACTCTAAGTTCTGAGTTCTAAGCTTTTCTCCCTATGATGGAAGTCATTAAATACTCTCATGGTGTCATTGCTGTCATGAAGACAGCATATTCTGGTACTGTGATCAGTTTCAGCTAAACACAAGGAATGGCTTATTGATCATAATGCTACAAAACTTGCAATAGTTTTTATTTCAGACCTATATCGTTTAATTCATATATCCACCCACTGGATACTAATTCAGCATCATAGATGTGCATCAAGGTAGTTAAAGGGCTGAGCCAGGAAATGAAATGACAGCATACCATGCTGAGCTTGTCTGCTAAACTGAAGGCAAGTAACAGGCAAAAGATCAATAGAAGACCACAGGATATTCTGAATAATCAAGTCATTTTGCTCTGTTGAGAACAGTTCAAACTGCATGTGCACTGTGTAACAGCAAATAAAAGTGTACAATTCAGTAGTCAGTCCACAGGACCATATCTAGGACCACGAGCATCCAATCTTTACGTGTGCTTTCAAGTTGCTACCTTATACATTCATTAAAAATGTGTAGCTTTAGTCCCTGTGGACGATTACATTTATACTTTTAATGCAATACTTTATAAAGTATTTTGAGAATATTATACAATGTATTTTGATTATGTGCAATCTTGTACACTTTTTGGTAGCTCTTCCCAGACCCGCCCATCACTTCCCCACTTCTTCCCAACTTTCTGTCCTTTTTTTTCTTTAATAACCCCCTAAGTCTAATTTTTTGCCTACATACTCATGGGTAAAGGAACATCCACTACAATGTGATTGCTCCACCAGGAACCACACTTTAAACACACTTTAAAGAATGATTCTCTCTCTCTCTCTAGGGTGCCACAAATTAGCTGTAGCTCCCCAGTTGAAGAAAGAAGCATATAAGTCATACACACACACACACACACACACACACACACACACATGCCCATGACCATACTGGAATGTTGATTGACTTAATCTTATGCAGGTCCTATACAGGTACACAGCTGAGTTTCGTGACCTTAGCAGTTCATTATATCCAGAAGACACTGGTTCTGGTCTCCCCCACCGCTCTTACAATCTTTTTGCATCCTCCTCCAAAGTGGCCCCTAAATCTTGGAAGTAGGAGTGAAATAGATATATATAGATGCCATAACTGTGGCTGAACACTTTGCAGGTACTTACTCTCTACTCTTTGATCACTTGTGAGCTCTGTGTTAACCTCTGTCTACTGAAAAAGAAACTTAACAAACACCAAAATCTCTATCAGCTAGATTATTAACTTTGCACACTTAAAATCATGCATTTTTAAAATTTTGTTTTTTAGATTTTTAAATTTTATTTTATGTGCATGAGCCTTTTGCTTACACGTATGCAGGCAAACAGCATGTGTATGCCTAGTGCCTCTGGAGTTCTGAAGAGGTAATTGGATCTCCTGAGAATGGATTTGGCGTCTTAAAGCCATCCTGTAGATGCTGAAAACCAAACAAAGCTTGCACTTCCTCTGCAAAAGCAAAAGGTACTCTGGACCTCTAGGGCCATTTTCCAACCTTGCTCCACCATTATTCTTTTTCTTTTGCACTTAAACCAATTGACTTTTATTCTTTCTATTGAAGAAAGTAGCACATACCCTCATCTAAACAATTTGGTAAATACGCCCTCAGGCACATTCTAACATTCTACTTATTTAGACAGGTCTTATTACACTGATCAAATAAAATCTACCCAGTTATTATCACTGACAACAGAAGTGATCTTTTTTTTTTTAATTATCCGAGTCATTATACCTAAGGGAATATTCAACACTTTATGCATTGTCTAAAAGAAAAACCCAAATCAAGAGCTTGAAACTGATGTAGTTTAAGACCCTGTCAAGTCTTAGCTTACCGGAGACCCCCTGAGTGAATCACATGGAGCCTAATCAATGCAAAGAACATGAGGATTTTTATTCCAGTGCACTGAGGCTGTCCCAGACCCTAAAGAAAGGAGGCGACCCCACACAGCTTGTTCAGTGAGCTTTTATACAAATTTCAGGGAAGTAGCCATTAGACATGATGTGAATGGTAAAACAGTGTGACATTTTAAACTGATTGTTCTTCAGGGAATGAGGTGGCAAGGACTTCCCTTGTCTGAAGGTGGGCAAAGGTCCACCCTGTGATCTGAGGAATGTTAATTAGCCTTTCCTTTCCAGAGAGTTATACTACCTTCCCAAAGTTCCTGAGCTTATCTTATTAAAGAAATTCCTGGCCTCCTGGTATTTTTCTGAGATGTCCCTGTTTACCCAGATCTTACAATAGTAATAGATAAATAAGAGAAGATAGTGGACTCAGCAAAACCAGAGAGAGAGAGAGAGAGAGAGAGAGAGAGAGAGAGAGAGAGAGAGAGAGAGAGAGAGAGAGAGAGAGACATAAAAGACTAAAATAGACAGCCTGGTCAAATGAAGAGTTGAAGGATGGATTTGTCTCCAGGAGAGTCATTCGGCCCTGGACCCCTGTCCTAATTTTCTTTTGATGACATGCTGGAACTGCAACTTTATGTGGTGAGGTGAGGATTTACTTGAAATACACTTAGACATCCTGCTTCCACACTAGGGAATTGATGTACGTTCCTGAGATTCCTGTAGTTCTCTCTTTAGGGAGAAAACACTCTATTGCTAAATCCCATAATGCACTACCATGCCAATACTGCTAAATCTCATATCAGATATCTCATCTGTGGCCTGAGCTCTGACAGAGGAGAAGTTTTAAACTGAAGAATTGTCTAGACTCTAACAAGGTCAAAATTTGCTGTAACAGCAATTTTCTTGTCCAAGATAAAATAATTCCTTTATATTTAATGCCTGTCTGTTGTCTCCAGACATAGAAGCTATTATTATTCCTTCTGTGGTAGATTTTTTTAAAATGTAGTCTGCCTTGTTTTTTTCCCACAAAGTATTTTTCAAAAATGTGTTTGACCATGTCTGCCAAGGGAAATAAATATAAATATCTATAAGCATCAGTGTAAGTAGACTTGACTCCAAGAGAAACTCCTCCTGGATACTCAGTAATTATAAATTTTCTCCTGAAATCTAATAAATAATGACCAATACTATCCAACTATTATATTTCAAAATTGTTCATGGAGAATGCTGTGGTGGCAGCTGCCTCCTACAGAGGAGCAATGCTTCTGACTCACCTCATTTGGATTATTTGACACTGATAATGTTTTCCTAAGTAGTTGGTCTGAATGTAGAGAGAAAGATCCATCTCTGACTCTAGAATAAATCTTGAGTGTCAACTGCTATGTGGTTAGCTGGAAGGTTGTGGTAAAAGTTAAGAACCACCATCTCATAATCATATGCTTAAAGCTTTAAATCATGACTGTCAAGAATTCAAAGCTGAAAATTTGTGGATTTTTGGAGAAGCAGAAATATTTTTCAGATTAATAATAAAATCAGGGAAGCATACAAGGAACATTTTACCCAACATACCTTCTGCAGAACAAACACTACCCTGTTTAAAGACATTAGCACACAGACCCTAGGGTCATCATCGGAGGGCATGTCTTCTTCTGAATCAGCAAGCTTATGACATGTGTCTAAGCTCTCTAAACTCAATTGACTTTTTAAATCTAAGCAAGAAAACTTAAATGAGGAACTTCAAAAATTGTTAAGTAGTTAAGGGTACTTGTCCTTCCTAAGGTCCTGAGTTCAGGTCTCAACACCCACATTTGATGACCCATCACTCCCTGTAACTCCAGCTCAGAGGGATCTGATGTTTTCTTCTGTCATCCATGGGCACCCACACACATGTGCACATAATCTTATACAGATACACAAATATAAACAAATAAAAATGAAGTAATTTTAAATTAAATAATATTGCTGAAAGAGTAAAAGGCAGCATATATAAACAATATTTTGCATACAATCAATAATTAACTTCCAAAGAAAATACCCAAATATCACATCCAATTGAAATGCAGATTCTTTGAGACTAAGGATCCATTGTTTCTCTCTTACCAATTTGCTCTACCAATTCCACCTCTAGTGGAATATCATATACACAAAGCTAAATAGAAGCTAAATCAGAGCTTATCAAAGATCAAATTAACAATATATTTCTTTAAAATAAAATGTAGATCGTCACTGAACTGAACAGTTTCACAGGTATATCAGCACCATATCCTAAGCAGGATGGAGCTCTGGACAATGACCCCTCCTTAGCTCAGCACCATATCCTAAGCAGGATGAAGCTCTGGACAATGACCCCTCCCTAGCTGTGCCTGTCACCTTTCAGACTATCAGATTTGGATATCCAAAAGATAACTTTTCTCTGAGTGTGATTGTTCTTGTGTGTTTACTTGTGAGCTGTATGGGCATAAGGACAGAAAGTTTTACAACGATCCCAGAATATAAGGCAATAAGACAGAAATCAAAGATCAGTTATATAAAAACAAGCACAGAGTAAAGGACAAAGATGTCATATTGTAGACTAAGTGGGTGATCAGAGGTATCCTGTGATGTAATACAAATACAGTTTTGCATGTGCTAAAATAAATAAATAAATAAATAAGGACCCAAAACCTACATTGACTGCATTACCTGTACCATTACTATGCCAAGAATTGTTTGAAATTTTAATTGGAGATGGACTGGTGTAATTTCAGCAAGGTAACAAAATAAATGAGCTAACATTTTACCAATGCTTATTCTGACCCTGCTCCAACACTTCATAATTATTTAGTACTGAACACAATCCTATGAAATAGGTATCTCTCATTTTCTAAGTTAGGAAGCTGAGCCACACAAAGATTACATTACTTGTTTGAAGTTGTACACGTTGTAAGCAGTGGAAAAGTAAGACAATGACATAGAAGGTGGGAACCTCTCAAATTAATAAAGTCAAAGATAATTAGAGTGAGCAGGTTCTATAATGCTCCCCCTGCATAAAGGAAGTAAGATCAAAAAGGCTGGTGTTCTCCCTGACACAACATTCGTAGTAGGTGGTAAATCTAAAACCAAAACCAAATTTTCTGTCTACTTTTATAACTACCCAGAAGTCCTCGACACAGTTGCGGCAGACCACAAACATAAAGGATGGGTATGGGTGGGTGGCATGCTCCACATTTCTTCTTCCCATCATGAGCCTATACATCCAAAGCCATCATGACTGTCATCTTTTAATGTAAGGATCATGATCTATGCTAAATCAATGCTATCCTAATCTCACAAATGACATTTGACTTTCACTCTCTTAGTCATTGCTGGACTGAATTCACAGTGCATAAAAGCAAATGCGTTTATGATTAAAACTCATTTCAAGGCACAAACACCTACTGAGCATCTCTTCTTGCAGAGAAGAACAGTAGGTGTTGTGGGCATTTCAGACATGTGCAGGACAGATCCCCCTTTGCCATGCAGTGAGAGAAAGAGATGTGTTCATAAATAACAGTACTCTAGTCAAAACATAGTAAGTAGGCCAGGGATTGGGAAGAAAATTAACAGAACTCAGATGGAGGACATTAGAAAAGGCTTTAGGGAGAAAAATTAATAAGGCTCAATTTCAATGCATATGAAAGAAATGAAGCTAAGTCATTTAATTACAGATCCTCTAAACCGAATTTTCCAGATTTAGCATATTCTTGATTTTAAGTGATAATAGGAAGAGCATATTTGTAGCTCCCCCTGTGAATTTAGCAGGATAGAAGAAGCAAATAAGTATCGTTTTTCATCCCAAATTTGGGACATGAATTAGCATGAGCCAATGTATAGGATAAGTGACCTTTGTGTGATTAATTTATACAACAACAGTAAAATTCATTCTGAGATATAGAGAGGCATTGTGATCTGGTAAAGAGACATAATTTACCTGTGTGAGAAACACTTGAAACAGAAGATTTACTTGCATATTAGCATTTCATTATTGCAACTAGGAAAAATAGAGTCACATGCACTCCTAGGTATCTAAAAATACAAGCCTGTACTTGAATTTCCAAATGTGCAAGAGTCTCCCACAGGGGAGATTCACGCACACAGTCTCAGAATAGGAGAAAAATCTCTGATTATTATTTGCTTGATTACCCCATCAGTGAACTCATCCCTTCTGCAATACCCCCACCAAGTGGTCATCCGTTTTATTCTTGGTTGTCTAGAAGTCCAGAATATTCTCCATGGACAGAAAATTTCAGATATGAATTACTCTCCCTCAAATAGAAACAGAAGGGCAATAGTAAAATAAGGAGACAAAAAAAAAAAAACAGATTTTTTTTATGTCTCCCCACCCATGCTTCTTATAATCCTAACTCATAGAGTCAGCCTTAGTTCTTCAGAACCATCTACTGACTCCTCTTTCCCATGACCATTCGATAGGAAATACCTGTGCTCCTCACCCTCTCTCAAACCACTCCCCAATCTTGTCTTTTCCAAGCTTACTTGTCCCAAATTTCTTAGTCTCTGTTTACATGTTTTTTTAACTCGAGATGCCCTCTTCAGAACAGCCTCTAATATATACAGATATAGATATATATCTGTTCTTTGGTGGAGACCAACACCATGCTAAGTGAATCCTGCAGAAAACGCTCAGTTATAAGGAGTTATATTGGTTTCTACTTTGCTTTTAATATAGCATATGTGCTCAAGAAATTTAACAAGTTATGTCATATCTGAAGAATGAATGAGGAATGAAAACACACACACATACACACACGCACACAGAGAGAGAGAGGGAGAGAGAAAGAGAGAGAGAGAGAGAGAGAGAGAGAGAGAGAGAGAGAGAGAGAGAGAGAGAGAGAGAGAGAGAGAGAGAGGAGAATAAAGCAATCATTTTTCGTGGGCTTTCCATGAAGAAAGCTCAGCTGTTTGAGTCAGTCTTATTATCTCCTAAGGGCTCTACTTAGCCTGATAACTACGACAGGACTCTGGGGTTCCATAGTACTTGAACTTCTTTTTCTAATCTTGGGAAGGATGAGATAACTAGAGCTAGACCCACCAAAACATAGCTGATGTCCAGAGGAAAGGACACCGCCTGTTGAGGCACTAAAGGTAATGGAAGTTCTAGAGGCTTGAAGAATAAGCTGAGATGGGGATCACTACATGATGCCTGCAGTTCAAGTGCTAGGGAGATAACACGAAGACTGTTTCTAACAAAAGAACACGGAGTTTCGTAAACAGTGTCACAGGTTCTGAGGTGACAAACTTCAGTACCAAAAGATCAGCAAGATAGTGTAAGGTATAAAATAAACAGGTACACTGCCTAAAGGTATGGTTTCTCCTAAGTGCTGCTATATAGGGCAATGTTACAGTGTGTCTTGAGTGTTCACAAGAAAGTGGAATTAAGAATACATGTGCATGAGTATATTGGAGAGAAAAGAAAAATCTTGATTTTAAATGTCAAAGATACTCTAATTGTTAAAACAATTCTCATGACACTAGACAAACTGGAACTTAAAGTTAGAAGGAGAAAGGAAAATAACAAAACAGGAAGGGTCACATGAGTGTGGAAAAGGAGAGTGGAACAGAGCAAGAAATTTGGAAAAGGATGATAGACATGAAAGATTTTTCAAAACACACTGAAGGGTGACATTCCCTACCCTGTACCCACTCAGCCCCTAGGTCACAATGACACCTAAGCTCACACTTCCTAGAAAGCATGAAATTCTGCTCCAGAGAAACTGAGGGACTCGGATAAAGAATTTTTTAGGAAATCCCTCTAAGGAACAATCTATCTTTTTTCTGTTGCTAATCTGGGAAGCACATTGCTTAAATCATTTTAGCATATCACATATATTTTTGAATGAACAGTCTTGGTTCACCAGAAAACATGTCAAAGTACAAAACAAAATCCAAAATGAAAAGATAAAGTGATTTAGTTAGAACTGCACATAGAAACACAGATCAAGTTAAAACTTAAGTAAATCACCTTTTTAAATGTGAGCTTAAATTTTAAAATTTTAGGTGTGAAATTTAAATTTGCAGAAGAAATGGATAGTCCAATGATTAAAAGACTGAAATGTAAATGAGAATAAATACAAGAAATAGGAAGTAAGAAAGAAAGAATAACAAGCACAATAAAACTGATAGGTCAGCCACAGTACAAAAATAAATGGAGCCAAGAAGGAACTTCATGAATTGGAAGAATGGTTTTGCCATGTATCAGATGAACAAAGCAAGTTGTATATTGGTTTCAACTCTTGGTATCATAAAATCTAGTTCTTAGTGTCTGCACAAGGTTAAAACTCCATCTCTAAAGTATAGAACAACAGCAGCAGCGATTCTATCCGAAGCATGGCTAT